>NW_027364686.1:0-189956 GCF_046119375.1 Phyllobates terribilis
GAGCGATTCGCCCAATGAGTCCTTGATATTTTGTCGTTTTCAGCCAATATTTTGGAATTTTGAAAATTTCACTTTTTTGTGAAAATATCCACTAAATGAGGGAATAATATGTGTGAGGGTACCCCAGGAGAGTTCCAAATGTGTGTGGGTAGAATATATATCCCACGGGGGTAAAATTGAAAAAAGTTTAAAAAAATATTTTTTTGGACTTTGTCATTTTTCCAGCGTTTATCAGACTTTCAGATAGGGGAAATGTGAGTGAGCGTTCCGATTTCGGTTCCAGAGCGATTCGCCCAATCAGTCCTTGATATTTAGTCGTTTTCAGCCAATTTTCTGGATTTTTGAAAATTTCACTTTTTTGTGAAAATATCCACTAAATGAGGGAATAATATGTGTGAGGGTACCCCAGGAGAGTTCCAAATGTGTGTGGGTAGAATATATATCCCACGGGGTAAAATTGAAAAAAGTTGAAAAAAATTTTTTTTTGGACTTAGTCATTTTTCCGGCGTTTATCAGACTTTCAGATAGGGGAAATGTCAGTGAGCGTTCCGATTTCAGTTCCAGAGCAATTCGCCCAATGAGTCCTTGATATTTAGTCGTTTTCAGCCAATTTTCTGGATTTTTGAAAATTTCACTTTTTTGTGAAAATATCCACTAAATGAGGGAATAATATGTGTGAGGGTAACCCAGGAGAGTTCCAAATGTGTGTGGGTAGAATATATATCCCACGGGGTAAAATTGAAAAAAGTTGAAAAAAATTTTTTTTTGGACTTAGTCATTTTTCCGGCGTTTATCAGACTTTCAGATAGGGGAAATGTCAGTGAGCATTCCGATTTCAGTTCCAGAGCGATTCGCCCAATGAGTCCTTGATATTTAGTCGTTTTCAGCCAATATTTTGGAATTTTGAAAATTTCACTTTTTTGTGAAAATATCCACTAAATGAGGGAATAATATGTGTGAGGGTACCCCAGGAGAGTTCCAAATGTGTGTGGGTAGAATATATATCCCACGGGGGTAAAATTGAAAAAAGTTTAAAAAAATATTTTTTTGGACTTAGTCATTTTTCCAGCGTTTATCAGACTTTCAGATAGGGGAAATGTGAGTGAGCATTCCGATTTCGGTTCCAGAGCGATTCGCCCAATCAGTCCTTGATATTTAGTCGTTTTCAGCCAATTTTCTGGATTTTTGAAAATTTCACTTTTTTGTGAAAATATCCACTAAATGAGGGAATAATATGTGTGAGGGTACCCCAGGAGAGTTCCAAATGTGTGTGGGTAGAATATATATCCCACGGGGTAAAATTGAAAAAAGTTGAAAAAAATTTTTTTTTGGACTTAGTCATTTTTCCGGCGTTTATCAGACTTTCAGATAGGGGAAATGTGAGTGAGCGTTCCGATTTCGGTTCCAGAGCGATTCGCCCAATCAGTCCTTGATATTTAGTCGTTTTCAGCCAATTTTCTGGATTTTTGAAAATTTCACTTTTTTGTGAAAATATCCACTAAATGAGGGAATAATATGTGTGAGGGTACCCCAGGAGAGTTCCAAATGTGTGTGGGTAGAATATATATCCCACGGGGATAAAATTGAACAAAGTTGAAAAAAAAATTTTTTTTGGACTTAGTCATTTTTCCGGCGTTTATCAGACTTTCAGATAGGGGAAATGTCAGTGAGCGTTCCGATTTCAGTTCCAGAGCAATTCGCCCAATGAGTCCTTGATATTTAGTCGTTTTCAGCCAATTTTCTGGATTTTTGAAAATTTCACTTTTTTGTGAAAATATCCACTAAATGAGGGAATAATATGTGTGAGGGTACCCCAGGAGAGTTCCAAATGTGTGTGGGTAGAATATATATCCCACGGGGTAAAATTGAAAAAAGTTGAAAAAAAATTTTTTTTGGACTTAGTCATTTTTCCGGCGTTTATCAGACTTTCAGATAGGGGAAATGTCAGTGAGCATTCCGATTTCAGTTCCAGAGCAATTCGCCCAATGAGTCCTTGATATTTAGTCGTTTTCAGCCAATTTTCTGGATTTTTGAAAATTTCACTTTTTTGTGAAAATATCCACTAAATGAGGGAATAATATGTGTGAGGGTACCCCAGGAGAGTTCCAAATGTGTGTGGGTAGAATATATATCCCACGGGGATAAAATTGAAAAAAGTTGAAAAAAAAATTTTTTTTGGACTTAGTCATTTTTCCGGCGTTTATCAGACTTTCAGATAGGGGAAATGTCAGTGAGCGTTCCGATTTCAGTTCCAGAGCAATTCGCCCAATGAGTCCTTGATATTTAGTCGTTTTCAGTCAATTTTCTGGATTTTTGAAAATTTTACTTTTTTGTGAAAATATCCACTAAATGAGGGAATAATATGTGTGAGGGTACCCCAGGAGAGTTCCAAATGTGTGTGGGTAGAATATATATCCCACGGGGGTAAAATTGAAAAAAGTTTAAAAAAATATTTTTTTGGACTTTGTCATTTTTCCAGCGTTTATCAGACTTTCAGATAGGGGAAATGTGAGTGAGCGTTCCGATTTCGGTTCCAGAGCGATTCGCCCAATCAGTCCTTGATATTTAGTCGTTTTCAGCCAATTTTCTGGATTTTTGAAAATTTCACTTTTTTGTGAAAATATCCACTAAATGAGGGAATAATATGTGTGAGGGTACCCCAGGAGAGTTCCAAATGTGTGTGGGTAGAATATATATCCCACGGGGTAAAATTGAAAAAAGTTGAAAAAAAATTTTTTTTGGACTTAGTCATTTTTCCGGCGTTTATCAGACTTTCAGATAGGGGAAATGTCAGTGAGCATTCCGATTTCAGTTCCAGAGCAATTCGCCCAATGAGTCCTTGATATTTAGTCGTTTTCAGCCAATTTTCTGGATTTTTGAAAATTTCACTTTTTTGTGAAAATATCCACTAAATGAGGGAATAATATGTGTGAGGGTACCCCAGGAGAGTTCCAAATGTGTGTGGGTAGAATATATATCCCACGGGGATAAAATTGAAAAAAGTTGAAAAAAAAATTTTTTTTGGACTTAGTCATTTTTCCGGCGTTTATCAGACTTTCAGATAGGGGAAATGTCAGTGAGCGTTCCGATTTCAGTTCCAGAGCAATTCGCCCAATGAGTCCTTGATATTTAGTCGTTTTCAGTCAATTTTCTGGATTTTGGAAAATTTTACTTTTTTGTGAAAATATCCACTAAATGAGGGAATAATATGTGTGAGGGAACCCCAGGAGAGTTCCAAATGTGTGTGAGTAGAATATATATCCCACGGGGGTAAAATTTCAAAAAATTGTAAAAAATTTTTTTTTGGACTTAGTCATTTTTCCGGCGTTTATCAGACTTTCAGATAGGGGAAATGTGAGTGAGCGTTCCGATTTCGGTTCCAGAGCGATTCGCCCAATCAGTCCTTGATATTTAGTCGTTTTCAGCCAATTTTCTGGATTTTTGAAAATTTCACTTTTTTGTGAAAATATCCACTAAATGAGGGAATAATATGTGTGAGGGTACCCCAGGAGAGTTCCAAATGTGTGTGGGTAGAATATATATCCCACGGGGATAAAATTGAAAAAAGTTGAAAAAAAAATTTCTTTGGACTTAGTCATTTTTCCGGCGTTTATCAGACTTTCAGATAGGGGAAATGTCAGTGAGCGTTCCGATTTCAGTTCCAGAGCAATTCGCCCAATGAGTCCTTGATATTTAGTCGTTTTCAGCCAATTTTCTGGATTTTTGAAAATTTCACTTTTTTGTGAAAATATCCACTAAATGAGGGAATAATATGTGTGAGGGAACCCCAGGAGAGTTCCAAATGTGTGTGAGTAGAATATATATCCCACGGGGGTAAAAATGAAAAAAGTTTAAAAAAATTTTTTTTTGAACTTAGTCATTTTTCCGGCGTTTATCAGACTTTCAGATAGGGGAAATGTGAGTGAGCGTTCCGATTTCGGTTCCAGAGCGATTCGCCCAATGAGTCCTTGATATTTAGTAGTTTTCAGCCAATTTTCTGGATTTTTGAAAATTTCACTTTTTTTGTGAAAATATCCACTAAATGAGGGAATAATATGTGTGAGGGTACCCCAGGAGAGTTCCAAATGTGTGTGGGTAGAATATATATCCCACGGGGGTAAAATTGAAAAAAGTTGAAAAAAATTTTTTTTTGGACTTAGTCATTTTTCCAGCCTTTATCAGACTTTCAGATAGGGGAAATGTCAGTGAGCATTCCGATTTCAGTTCCAGAGCGATTCGCCCAATGAGTCCTTGATATTTTGTCGTTTTCAGCCAATATTTTGGAATTTTGAAAATTTCACTTTTTTGTGAAAATATCCACTAAATGAGGGAATAATATGTGTGAGGGTACCCCAGGAGAGTTCCAAATGTGTGTGGGTAGAATATATATCCCACGGGGGTAAAATTGAAAAAAGTTTAAAAAAATATTTTTTTGGACTTTGTCATTTTTCCAGCGTTTATCAGACTTTCAGATAGGGGAAATGTGAGTGAGCGTTCCGATTTCGGTTCCAGAGCGATTCGCCCAATCAGTCCTTGATATTTAGTCGTTTTCAGCCAATTTTCTGGATTTTTGAAAATTTCACTTTTTTGTGAAAATATCCACTAAATGAGGGAATAATATGTGTGAGGGTACCCCAGGAGAGTTCCAAATGTGTGTGGGTAGAATATATATCCCACGGGGTAAAATTGAAAAAAGTTGAAAAAAATTTTTTTTTGGACTTAGTCATTTTTCCGGCGTTTATCAGACTTTCAGATAGGGGAAATGTCAGTGAGCGTTCCGATTTCAGTTCCAGAGCAATTCGCCCAATGAGTCCTTGATATTTAGTCGTTTTCAGCCAATTTTCTGGATTTTTGAAAATTTCACTTTTTTGTGAAAATATCCACTAAATGAGGGAATAATATGTGTGAGGGTAACCCAGGAGAGTTCCAAATGTGTGTGGGTAGAATATATATCCCACGGGGTAAAATTGAAAAAAGTTGAAAAAAATTTTTTTTTGGACTTAGTCATTTTTCCGGCGTTTATCAGACTTTCAGATAGGGGAAATGTCAGTGAGCATTCCGATTTCAGTTCCAGAGCGATTCGCCCAATGAGTCCTTGATATTTAGTCGTTTTCAGCCAATATTTTGGAATTTTGAAAATTTCACTTTTTTGTGAAAATATCCACTAAATGAGGGAATAATATGTGTGAGGGTACCCCAGGAGAGTTCCAAATGTGTGTGGGTAGAATATATATCCCACGGGGGTAAAATTGAAAAAAGTTTAAAAAAATATTTTTTTGGACTTAGTCATTTTTCCAGCGTTTATCAGACTTTCAGATAGGGGAAATGTGAGTGAGCATTCCGATTTCGGTTCCAGAGCGATTCGCCCAATCAGTCCTTGATATTTAGTCGTTTTCAGCCAATTTTCTGGATTTTTGAAAATTTCACTTTTTTGTGAAAATATCCACTAAATGAGGGAATAATATGTGTGAGGGTACCCCAGGAGAGTTCCAAATGTGTGTGGGTAGAATATATATCCCACGGGGTAAAATTGAAAAAAGTTGAAAAAAATTTTTTTTTGGACTTAGTCATTTTTCCGGCGTTTATCAGACTTTCAGATAGGGGAAATGTGAGTGAGCGTTCCGATTTCGGTTCCAGAGCGATTCGCCCAATCAGTCCTTGATATTTAGTCGTTTTCAGCCAATTTTCTGGATTTTTGAAAATTTCACTTTTTTGTGAAAATATCCACTAAATGAGGGAATAATATGTGTGAGGGTACCCCAGGAGAGTTCCAAATGTGTGTGGGTAGAATATATATCCCACGGGGTAAAATTGAAAAAAGTTGAAAAAAAATTTTTTTTGGACTTAGTCATTTTTCCGGCGTTTATCAGACTTTCAGATAGGGGAAATGTCAGTGAGCATTCCGATTTCAGTTCCAGAGCAATTCGCCCAATGAGTCCTTGATATTTAGTCGTTTTCAGCCAATTTTCTGGATTTTTGAAAATTTCACTTTTTTGTGAAAATATCCACTAAATGAGGGAATAATATGTGTGAGGGTACCCCAGGAGAGTTCCAAATGTGTGTGGGTAGAATATATATCCCACGGGGATAAAATTGAAAAAAGTTGAAAAAAAAATTTTTTTTGGACTTAGTCATTTTTCCGGCGTTTATCAGACTTTCAGATAGGGGAAATGTCAGTGAGCGTTCCGATTTCAGTTCCAGAGCAATTCGCCCAATGAGTCCTTGATATTTAGTCGTTTTCAGTCAATTTTCTGGATTTTTGAAAATTTTACTTTTTTGTGAAAATATCCACTAAATGAGGGAATAATATGTGTGAGGGTACCCCAGGAGAGTTCCAAATGTGTGTGGGTAGAATATATATCCCACGGGGGTAAAATTGAAAAAAGTTTAAAAAAATATTTTTTTGGACTTTGTCATTTTTCCAGCGTTTATCAGACTTTCAGATAGGGGAAATGTGAGTGAGCGTTCCGATTTCGGTTCCAGAGCGATTCGCCCAATCAGTCCTTGATATTTAGTCGTTTTCAGCCAATTTTCTGGATTTTTGAAAATTTCACTTTTTTGTGAAAATATCCACTAAATGAGGGAATAATATGTGTGAGGGTACCCCAGGAGAGTTCCAAATGTGTGTGGGTAGAATATATATCCCACGGGGTAAAATTGAAAAAAGTTGAAAAAAATTTTTTTTTGGACTTAGTCATTTTTCCGGCGTTTATCAGACTTTCAGATAGGGGAAATGTCAGTGAGCGTTCCGATTTCAGTTCCAGAGCAATTCGCCCAATGAGTCCTTGATATTTAGTCGTTTTCAGCCAATTTTCTGGATTTTTGAAAATTTCACTTTTTTGTGAAAATATCCACTAAATGAGGGAATAATATGTGTGAGGGTAACCCAGGAGAGTTCCAAATGTGTGTGGGTAGAATATATATCCCACGGGGTAAAATTGAAAAAAGTTGAAAAAAATTTTTTTTTGGACTTAGTCATTTTTCCGGCGTTTATCAGACTTTCAGATAGGGGAAATGTCAGTGAGCATTCCGATTTCAGTTCCAGAGCGATTCGCCCAATGAGTCCTTGATATTTAGTCGTTTTCAGCCAATATTTTGGAATTTTGAAAATTTCACTTTTTTGTGAAAATATCCACTAAATGAGGGAATAATATGTGTGAGGGTACCCCAGGAGAGTTCCAAATGTGTGTGGGTAGAATATATATCCCACGGGGGTAAAATTGAAAAAAGTTTAAAAAAATATTTTTTTGGACTTAGTCATTTTTCCAGCGTTTATCAGACTTTCAGATAGGGGAAATGTGAGTGAGCATTCCGATTTCGGTTCCAGAGCGATTCGCCCAATCAGTCCTTGATATTTAGTCGTTTTCAGCCAATTTTCTGGATTTTTGAAAATTTCACTTTTTTGTGAAAATATCCACTAAATGAGGGAATAATATGTGTGAGGGTACCCCAGGAGAGTTCCAAATGTGTGTGGGTAGAATATATATCCCACGGGGTAAAATTGAAAAAAGTTGAAAAAAATTTTTTTTTGGACTTAGTCATTTTTCCGGCGTTTATCAGACTTTCAGATAGGGGAAATGTGAGTGAGCGTTCCGATTTCGGTTCCAGAGCGATTCGCCCAATCAGTCCTTGATATTTAGTCGTTTTCAGCCAATTTTCTGGATTTTTGAAAATTTCACTTTTTTGTGAAAATATCCACTAAATGAGGGAATAATATGTGTGAGGGTACCCCAGGAGAGTTCCAAATGTGTGTGGGTAGAATATATATCCCACGGGGATAAAATTGAAAAAAGTTGAAAAAAAAATTTTTTTTGGACTTAGTCATTTTTCTGGCGTTTATCAGACTTTCAGATAGGGGAAATGTCAGTGAGCGTTCCGATTTCAGTTCCAGAGCAATTCGCCCAATGAGTCCTTGATATTTAGTCGTTTTCAGCCAATTTTCTGGATTTTTGAAAATTTCACTTTTTTGTGAAAATATCCACTAAATGAGGGAATAATATGTGTGAGGGTACCCCAGGAGAGTTCCAAATGTGTGTGGGTAGAATATATATCCCACGGGGTAAAATTGAAAAAAGTTGAAAAAAAATTTTTTTTGGACTTAGTCATTTTTCCGGCGTTTATCAGACTTTCAGATAGGGGAAATGTCAGTGAGCATTCCGATTTCAGTTCCAGAGCAATTCGCCCAATGAGTCCTTGATATTTAGTCGTTTTCAGCCAATTTTCTGGATTTTTGAAAATTTTACTTTTTTGTGAAAATATCCACTAAATGAGGGAATAATATGTGTGAGGGAACCCCAGGAGAGTTCCAAATGTGTGTGAGTAGAATATATATCCCACGGGGGTAAAATTTCAAAAAATTGTAAAAAATTTTTTTTTGGACTTAGTCATTTTTCCGGCGTTTATCAGACTTTCAGATAGGGGAAATGTGAGTGAGCGTTCCGATTTCGGTTCCAGAGCGATTCGCCCAATCAGTCCTTGATATTTAGTCGTTTTCAGCCAATTTTCTGGATTTTTGAAAATTTCACTTTTTTGTGAAAATATCCACTAAATGAGGGAATAATATGTGTGAGGGTACCCCAGGAGAGTTCCAAATGTGTGTGGGTAGAATATATATCCCACGGGGATAAAATTGAAAAAAGTTGAAAAAAAAATTTCTTTGGACTTAGTCATTTTTCCGGCGTTTATCAGACTTTCAGATAGGGGAAATGTCAGTGAGCGTTCCGATTTCAGTTCCAGAGCAATTCGCCCAATGAGTCCTTGATATTTAGTCGTTTTCAGCCAATTTTCTGGATTTTTGAAAATTTCACTTTTTTGTGAAAATATCCACTAAATGAGGGAATAATATGTGTGAGGGAACCCCAGGAGAGTTCCAAATGTGTGTGAGTAGAATATATATCCCACGGGGGTAAAAATGAAAAAAGTTTAAAAAATTTTTTTTTTGAACTTAGTCATTTTTCCGGCGTTTATCAGACTTTCAGATAGGGGAAATGTGAGTGAGCGTTCCGATTTCGGTTCCAGAGCGATTCGCCCAATGAGTCCTTGATATTTAGTAGTTTTCAGCCAATTTTCTGGATTTTTGAAAATTTCACTTTTTTTGTGAAAATATCCACTAAATGAGGGAATAATATGTGTGAGGGTACCCCAGGAGAGTTCCAAATGTGTGTGGGTAGAATATATATCCCACGGGGGTAAAATTGAAAAAAGTTGAAAAAAATTTTTTTTTGGACTTAGTCATTTTTCCAGCCTTTATCAGACTTTCAGATAGGGGAAATGTCAGTGAGCATTCCGATTTCAGTTCCAGAGCGATTCGCCCAATGAGTCCTTGATATTTTGTCGTTTTCAGCCAATATTTTGGAATTTTGAAAATTTCACTTTTTTGTGAAAATATCCACTAAATGAGGGAATAATATGTGTGAGGGTACCCCAGGAGAGTTCCAAATGTGTGTGGGTAGAATATATATCCCACGGGGGTAAAATTGAAAAAAGTTTAAAAAAATATTTTTTTGGACTTTGTCATTTTTCCAGCGTTTATCAGACTTTCAGATAGGGGAAATGTGAGTGAGCGTTCCGATTTCGGTTCCAGAGCGATTCGCCCAATCAGTCCTTGATATTTAGTCGTTTTCAGCCAATTTTCTGGATTTTTGAAAATTTCACTTTTTTGTGAAAATATCCACTAAATGAGGGAATAATATGTGTGAGGGTACCCCAGGAGAGTTCCAAATGTGTGTGGGTAGAATATATATCCCACGGGGTAAAATTGAAAAAAGTTGAAAAAAATTTTTTTTTGGACTTAGTCATTTTTCCGGCGTTTTTCAGACTTTCAGATAGGGGAAATGTCAGTGAGCGTTCCGATTTCAGTTCCAGAGCAATTCGCCCAATGAGTCCTTGATATTTAGTCATTTTCAGCCAATTTTCTGGATTTTTGAAAATTTCACTTTTTTGTGAAAATATCCACTAAATGAGGGAATAATATGTGTGAGGGTACCCCAGGAGAGTTCCAAATGTGTGTGGGTAGAATATATATCCCACGGGGTAAAATTGAAAAAAGTTGAAAAAAAATTTTTTTTGGACTTAGTCATTTTTCCGGCGTTTATCAGACTTTCAGATAGGGGAAATGTCAGTGAGCGTTCCGATTTCAGTTCCAGAGCAATTCGCCCAATGAGTCCTTGATATTTAGTCGTTTTCAGCCAATTTTCTGGATTTTTGAATATTTCATTTTTTTGTGAAAATATCCACTAAATGAGGGAATAATATGTGTGAGGGAACCCCAGGAGAGTTCCAAATGTGTGTGAGTAGAATATATATCCCACGGGGGTAAAAATGAAAAAAGTTTAAAAAAATTTTTTTTTGAACTTAGTCATTTTTCCGGCGTTTATCAGACTTTCAGATAGGGGAAATGTGAGTGAGCGTTCCGATTTCGGTTCCAGAGCGATTCGCCCAATGAGTCCTTGATATTTATTCGTTTTCAGCCAATTTTCTGGATTTTTGAAAATTTCACTTTTTTGGGAAAATATCCACTAAATGAGGGAATAATATGTGTGAGGGTACCCCAGGAGAGTTCCAAATGTGTGTGGGTAGAATATATATCCCACGGGGTAAAATTGAAAAAAGTTGAAAAAAAATTTTTTTTTGGACTTAGTCATTTTTCCGGCGTTTATCAGACTTTCAGATAGGGGAAATGTCAGTGAGCGTTCCGATTTCAGTTCCAGAGCAATTCGCCCAATGAGTCCTTGATATTTAGTCGTTTTCAGCCAATTTTCTGGATTTTTGAAAATTTCACTTTTTTGTGAAAATATCCACTAAATGAGGGAATAATATGTGTGAGGGTACCCCAGGAGAGTTCCAAATGTGTGTGGGTAGAATATATATCCCACGGGGGTAAAATTGAAAAAAGTTTAAAAAAATTTTTTTTTGGACTTAGTCATTTTTCCGGCGTTTATCAGACTTTCAGATAGGGGAAATGTGAGTGAGCGTTCCGATTTCGGTTCCAGAGCGATTCGCCCAATGAGTCCTTGATATTTAGTCGTTTTCAGCCAATTTTCTGGATTTTTGAAAATTTCACTATTTTGTGAAAATATCCACTAAATGAGGGAATAATATGTGTGAGGGTACCCCAGGAGAGTTCCAAATGTGTGTGGGTAGAATATATATCCCACGGGGGTAAAATTGAAAAAAGTTTAAAAAAATATTTTTTTGGACTTAGTCATTTTTCCAGCGTTTATCAGACTTTCAGCTAGGGGAAATGTCAGTGATCATTCCGATTTCAGTTCCAGAGTGATTCCCCCAATGAGTCCTTGATATTTAGTCGTTTTCAGCCAATTTTTTGGATTTTTGAAAATTTCACTTTTTTGTGAAAATATCCACTAAATGAGGGAATAATATGTGTGAGGGTACCCCAGGAGAGTTCCAAATGTGTGTGGGTAGAATATATATCCCACGGGGGTAAAATTGAAAAAAGTTGAAAAAAATTTTTTTTTGGACTTAGTCATTTTTCCGGCGTTTATCAGACTTTCAGATAGGGGAAATGTCAGTGAGCGCTCCGATTTCAGTTCCAGAGCAATTTGCCCAATGAGTCCTTGATATTTAGTCGTTTTCAGCCAATTTTCTGGATTTTTGAAAATTTCACTTTTTTGTGAAAATATCCACTAAATGAGGGAATAATATGTGTGAGGGTACCCCAGGAGAGTTCCAAATGTGTGTGGGTAGAATATATATCCCACGGGGGTGAAATTGAAAAAAGTTGAAAAAAAATTTTTTTTGGACTTAGTCATTTTTCCGGCGTTTATCAGACTTTCAGATAGGGGAAATGTCAGTGAGCGTTCCGATTTCAGTTCCAGAGCAATTCGCCCAATGAGTCCTTGATATTTAGTCGTTTTCAGCCAATAATTTGGATTTTTGAAAAATTTCACTTTTTTGTGAAAATATCCACTAAATGAGGGAATAATATGTGTGAGGGTACCCCAGGAGAGTTCCAAATGTGTGTGGGTAGAATATATATCCCACGGGGGTAAAATTGAAAAAAGTTTAAAAAAATTTTTTTTTGGACTTAGTCATTTTTCCAGCGTTTATCAGACTTTCAGATAGGGGAAATGTCAGTGAGCATTCCGATTTCAGTTCCAGAGCGATTCGCCCAATGAGTCCTTGATATTTAGTCATTTTCAGCCAATATTTTGGATTTTTGAAAATTTCACTTTTTTGTGAAAATGTCCACTAAATGAGGGAATAATATGTGTGAGGGTACCCCAGGAGAGTTCCAAATGTGTGTGGGTAGAATATATATCCCACGGGGTAAAATTGAAAAAAGTTGAAAAAAAATTTTTTTTGGACTTAGTCATTTTTCCGGCGTTTATCAGACTTTCAGATAGGGGAAATGTCAGTGAGCGTTCCGATTTCAGTTAAAGAGCAATTCGCCCAATGAGTCCTTGATATTTAGTCGTTTTCAGCCAATTTTCTGGATTTTTGAAAATTTCACTTTTTTGTGAAAATATCCACTAAATGAGGGAATAATATGTGTGAGGGTACCCCAGGAGAGTTCCAAATGTGTGTGGGTAGAATATATATCCCACGGGGATAAAATTGAAAAAAGTTGAAAAAAAATTTTTTTTGGACTTAGTCATTTTTCCGGCGTTTATCAGACTTTCAGATAGGGGAAATGTCAGTGAGCGTTCCGATTTCAGTTCCAGAGCAATTCGCCCAATGAGTCCTTGATATTTAGTCGTTTTCAGCCAATTTTCTGGATTTTTGAAAATTTCACTTTTTTGTGAAAATATCCACTAAATGAGGGAATAATATGTGTGAGGGAACCCCAGGAGAGTTCCAAATGTGTGTGAGTAGAATATATATCCCACGGGGGTAAAAATGAAAAAAGTTTAAAAAAATTTTTTTTTGGACTTAGTCATTTTTCCGGCGTTTATCAGACTTTCAGATAGGGGAAATGTCAGTGAGCATTCCGATCTCAGTTCCAGAGCGATTCGCCCAATGAGTCCTTGATATTTAGTCGTTTTCAGCCAATTTTCTGGATTTTTGAAAATTTCACTTTTTTGTGAAAATATCCACTAAATGAGGGAATAATATGTGTGAGGGAACCCCAGGAGAGTTCCAAATGTGTGTGAGTAGAATATATATCCCACGGGGGTAAAAATGAAAAAAGTTGAAAAAAAATTTTTTTTGAACTTAGTCATTTTTCCAGCGTTTATCAGACTTTCAGATAGGGGAAATGTCAGTGAGCATTCCGATTTCAGTTCCAGAGTGATTCGCCCAATGAGTCCTTGATATTTAGTCGTTTTCAGCCAATATTTTGGAATTTTGAAAATTTCACTTTTTTGTGAAAATATCCACTAAATGAGGGAATAATATGTGTGAGGGTACCCCAGGAGAGTTCCAAATGTGTGTGGGTAGAATATATATCCCACGGGGGTAAAATTGAAAAAAGTTGAAAAAAATATTTTTTTGGACTTAGTCATTTTTCCAGCGTTTATCAGACTTTCAGATAGGGGAAATGTGAGTGAGCGTTCCGATTTCGGTTCCAGAGCGATTCGCCCAATCAGTCCTTGATATTTAGTCGTTTTCAGCCAATTTTCTGGATTTTTGAAAATTTCACTTTTTTGTGAAAATATCCACTAAATGAGGGAATAATATGTGTGAGGGTACCCCAGGAGAGTTCCAAATGTGTGTGGGTAGAATATATATCCCACGGGGATAAAATTGAAAAAAGTTGAAAAAAAAATTTTTTTTGGACTTAGTCATTTTTCCGGCGTTTATCAGACTTTCAGATAGGGGAAATGTCAGTGAGCGTTCCGATTTCAGTTCCAGAGCAATTCGCCCAATGAGTCCTTGATATTTAGTCGTTTTCAGCCAATTTTCTGGATTTTTGAAAATTTCACTTTTTTGTGAAAATATCCACTAAAAGAGGGAATAATATGTGTGAGGGTACCCCAGGAGAGTTCCAAATGTGTGTGGGTAGAATATATATCCCACGGGGTAAAATTGAAAAAAGTTGAAAAAAAATTGTTTTTGGACTTAGTCATTTTTCCGGCGTTTATCAGACTTTCAGATAGGGGAAATGTCAGTGAGCGTTCCGATTTCAGTTCCAGAGCAATTCGCCCAATGAGTCCTTGATATTTAGTCGTTTTCAGCCAATTTTCTGGATTTTTGAAAATTTCACTTTTTTGTGAAAATATCCACTAAATGAGGGAATAATATGTGTGAGGGTACCCCAGGAGAGTTCCAAATGTGTGTGGGTAGAATATATATCCCACGGGGATAAAATTGAAAAAAGTTGAAAAAAAATTTTTTTTTGGACTTAGTCATTTTTCCGGCGTTTATCAGACTTTCAGATAGGGGAAATGTCAGTGAGCGTTCCGATTTCAGTTCCAGAGCAATTCGCCCAATGAGTCCTTGATATTTAGTCGTTTTCAGCCAATTTTCAGGATTTTTGAAAATTTCACTTTTTTGTGAAAATATCCACTAAATGAGGGAATAATATGTGTGAGGGTACCCCAGGAGAGTTCCAAATGTGTGTGGGTAGAATATATATCCCATGGGGATAAAATTGAAAAAAGTTGAAAAAAAAATTTTTTTTGGACTTAGTCATTTTTCCGGCGTTTATCAGACTTTCAGATAGGGGAAATGTGAGTGAGCGTTCCGATTTCGGTTCCAGAGCAATTCGCCCAATGAGTCCTTGATATTTAGTCGTTTTCAGCCAATTTTCTGGATTTTTGAAAATTTCACTTTTTTGTGAAAATATCCACTAAATGAGGGAATAATATGTGTGAGGGTACCCCAGGAGAGTTCCAAATGTGTGTGGGTAGAATATATATCCCACGGGGGTAAAATTTAAAAAAATTTAAAAAAATTTTTTTTGGACTTAGTCATTTTTCCGGCGTTTATCAGACTTTCAGATAGGGGAAATGTGAGTGAGCATTCCGATTTCGGTTCCAGAGCGATTCGCCCAATGAGTCCTTGATATTTAGTCGTTTTCAGCCAATTTTCTGGATTTTTGAAAATTTCACTTTTTTTGTGAAAATATCCACTAAATGAGGGAATAATATGTGTGAGGGTACCCCAGGAGAGTTCCAAATGTGTGTGGGTAGAATATATATCCCACGGGGGTAAAATTGAAAAAAGTTGAAAAAAATTTTTTTTTGGACTTAGTCATTTTTCCAGCGTTTATCAGACTTTCAGATAGGGGAAATGTCAGTGAGCATTCCGATTTCAGTTCCAGAGCGATTCGCCCAATGAGTCCTTGATATTTAGTCGTTTTCAGCCAATATTTTGGAATTTTGAAAATTTCACTTTTTTGTGAAAATATCCACTAAATGAGGGAATAATATGTGTGAGGGTACCCCAGGAGAGTTCCAAATGTGTGTGGGTAGAATATATATCCCACGGGGGTAAAATTGAAAAAAGTTTAAAAAAATATTTTTTTGGACTTAGTCATTTTTCCGGCGTTTATCAGACTTTCAGATAGGGGAAATGTGAGTGAGCGTTCCGATTTCGGTTCCAGAGCGATTCGCCCAATCAGTCCTTGATATTTAGTCGTTTTCAGCCAATTTTCTGGATTTTTGAAAATTTCACTTTTTTGTGAAAATATCCACTAAATGAGGGAATAATATGTGTGAGGGTACCCCAGGAGAGTTCCAAATGTGTGTGGGTAGAATATATATCCCACGGGGGTAAAATTGAAAAAAGTTGAAAAAAATTTTTTTTTGGACTTAGTCATTTTTCCAGCGTTTATCAGACTTTCAGATAGGGGAAATGTCAGTGAGCATTCCGATTTCAGTTCCAGAGCGATTCGCCCAATGAGTCCTTGATATTTAGTCGTTTTCAGCCAATATTTTGGAATTTTGAAAATTTCACTTTTTTGTGAAAATATCCACTAAATGAGGGAATAATATGTGTGAGGGTACCCCAGGAGAGTTCCAAATGTGTGTGGGTAGAATATATATCCCACGGGGGTAAAATTGAAAAAAGTTTAAAAAAATATTTTTTTGGACTTAGTCATTTTTCCGGCGTTTATCAGACTTTCAGATAGGGGAAATGTGAGTGAGCGTTCCGATTTCGGTTCCAGAGCGATTCGCCCAATCAGTCCTTGATATTTAGTCGTTTTCAGCCAATTTTCTGGATTTTTGAAAATTTCACTTTTTTGTGAAAATATCCACTAAATGAGGGAATAATATGTGTGAGGGTACCCCAGGAGAGTTCCAAATGTGTGTGGGTAGAATATATATCCCACGGGGATAAAATTGAAAAAAGTTGAAAAAAAAATTTTTTTTGGACTTAGTCATTTTTCCGGCGTTTATCAGACTTTCAGATAGGGGAAATGTCAGTGAGCGTTCCGATTTCAGTTCCAGAGCAATTCGCCCAATGAGTCCTTGATATTTAGTCGTTTTCAGCCAATTTTCTGGATTTTTGAAAATTTCACTTTTTTGTGAAAATATCCACTAAATGAGGGAATAATATGTGTGAGGGTACCCCAGGAGAGTTCCAAATGTGTGTGGGTAGAATATATATCCCACGGGGTAAAATTGAAAAAAGTTGAAAAAAAATTTTTTTTGGACTTAGTCATTTTTCCGGCGTTTATCAGACTTTCAGATAGGGGAAATGTCAGTGAGCATTCCGATTTCAGTTCCAGAGCAATTCGCCCAATGAGTCCTTGATATTTAGTCGTTTTCAGCCAATTTTCTGGATTTTTGAAAATTTCACTTTTTTGTGAAAATATCCACTAAATGAGGGAATAATATGTGTGAGGGTACCCCAGGAGAGTTCCAAATGTGTGTGGGTAGAATATATATCCCACGGGGATAAAATTGAAAAAAGTTGAAAAAAAAATTTTTTTTGGACTTAGTCATTTTTCCGGCGTTTATCAGACTTTCAGATAGGGGAAATGTCAGTGAGCGTTCCGATTTCAGTTCCAGAGCAATTCGCCCAATGAGTCCTTGATATTTAGTCGTTTTCAGTCAATTTTCTGGATTTTTGAAAATTTTACTTTTTTGTGAAAATATCCACTAAATGAGGGAATAATATGTGTGAGGGAACCCCAGGAGAGTTCCAAATGTGTGTGAGTAGAATATATATCCCACGGGGGTAAAATTTCAAAAAATTGTAAAAAATTTTTTTTTGGACTTAGTCATTTTTCCGGCGTTTATCAGACTTTCAGATAGGGGAAATGTGAGTGAGCGTTCCGATTTCGGTTCCAGAGCGATTCGCCCAATCAGTCCTTGATATTTAGTCGTTTTCAGACAATTTTCTGGATTTTTGAAAATTTCACTTTTTTGTGAAAATATCCACTAAATGAGGGAATAATATGTGTGAGGGTACCCCAGGAGAGTTCCAAATGTGTGTGGGTAGAATATATATCCCACGGGGATAAAATTGAAAAAAGTTGAAAAAAAAATTTCTTTGGACTTAGTCATTTTTCCGGCGTTTATCAGACTTTCAGATAGGGGAAATGTCAGTGAGCGTTCCGATTTCAGTTCCAGAGCAATTCGCCCAATGAGTCCTTGATATTTAGTCGTTTTCAGCCAATTTTCTGGATTTTTGAAAATTTCACTTTTTTGTGAAAATATCCACTAAATGAGGGAATAATATGTGTGAGGGAACCCCAGGAGAGTTCCAAATGTGTGTGAGTAGAATATATATCCCACGGGGGTAAAAATGAAAAAAGTTTAAAAAAATTTTTTTTTGAACTTAGTCATTTTTCCGGCGTTTATCAGACTTTCAGATAGGGGAAATGTGAGTGAGCGTTCCGATTTCGGTTCCAGAGCGATTCGCCCAATGAGTCCTTGATATTTAGTAGTTTTCAGCCAATTTTCTGGATTTTTGAAAATTTCACTTTTTTTGTGAAAATATCCACTAAATGAGGGAATAATATGTGTGAGGGTACCCCAGGAGAGTTCCAAATGTGTGTGGGTAGAATATATATCCCACGGGGGTAAAATTGAAAAAAGTTGAAAAAAATTTTTTTTTGGACTTAGTCATTTTTCCAGCCTTTATCAGACTTTCAGATAGGGGAAATGTCAGTGAGCATTCCGATTTCAGTTCCAGAGCGATTCGCCCAATGAGTCCTTGATATTTTGTCGTTTTCAGCCAATATTTTGGAATTTTGAAAATTTCACTTTTTTGTGAAAATATCCACTAAATGAGGGAATAATATGTGTGAGGGTACCCCAGGAGAGTTCCAAATGTGTGTGGGTAGAATATATATCCCACGGGGGTAAAATTGAAAAAAGTTTAAAAAAATATTTTTTTGGACTTTGTCATTTTTCCAGCGTTTATCAGACTTTCAGATAGGGGAAATGTGAGTGAGCGTTCCGATTTCGGTTCCAGAGCGATTCGCCCAATCAGTCCTTGATATTTAGTCGTTTTCAGCCAATTTTCTGGATTTTTGAAAATTTCACTTTTTTGTGAAAATATCCACTAAATGAGGGAATAATATGTGTGAGGGTACCCCAGGAGAGTTCCAAATGTGTGTGGGTAGAATATATATCCCACGGGGTAAAATTGAAAAAAGTTGAAAAAAATTTTTTTTTGGACTTAGTCATTTTTCCGGCGTTTATCAGACTTTCAGATAGGGGAAATGTGAGTGAGCGTTCCGATTTCGGTTCCAGAGCGATTCGCCCAATCAGTCCTTGATATTTAGTCGTTTTCAGCCAATTTTCTGGATTTTTGAAAATTTCACTTTTTTGTGAAAATATCCACTAAATGAGGGAATAATATGTGTGAGGGTACCCCAGGAGAGTTCCAAATGTGTGTGGGTAGAATATATATCCCACGGGGATAAAATTGAAAAAAGTTGAAAAAAAAATTTTTTTTGGACTTAGTCATTTTTCCGGCGTTTATCAGACTTTCAGATAGGGGAAATGTCAGTGAGCGTTCCGATTTCAGTTCCAGAGCAATTCGCCCAATGAGTCCTTGATATTTAGTCGTTTTCAGCCAATTTTCTGGATTTTTGAAAATTTCACTTTTTTGTGAAAATATCCACTAAATGAGGGAATAATATGTGTGAGGGTACCCCAGGAGAGTTCCAAATGTGTGTGGGTAGAATATATATCCCACGGGGTAAAATTGAAAAAAGTTGAAAAAAAATTTTTTTTGGACGTAGTCATTTTTCCGGCGTTTATCAGACTTTCAGATAGGGGAAATGTCAGTGAGCATTCCGATTTCAGTTCCAGAGCAATTCGCCCAATGAGTCCTTGATATTTAGTCGTTTTCAGCCAATTTTCTGGATTTTTGAAAATTTCACTTTTTTGTGAAAATATCCACTAAATGAGGGAATAATATGTGTGAGGGTACCCCAGGAGAGTTCCAAATGTGTGTGGGTAGAATATATATCCCACGGGGATAAAATTGAAAAAAGTTGAAAAAAAAATTTTTTTTGGACTTAGTCATTTTTCCGGCGTTTATCAGACTTTCAGATAGGGGAAATGTCAGTGAGCGTTCCGATTTCAGTTCCAGAGCAATTCGCCCAATGAGTCCTTGATATTTAGTCGTTTTCAGCCAATTTTCTGGATTTTTGAAAATTTCACTTTTTTGTGAAAATATCCACTAAATGAGGGAATAATATGTGTGAGGGTACCCCAGGAGAGTTCCAAATGTGTGTGGGTAGAATATATATCCCACGGGGTAAAATTGAAAAAAGTTGAAAAAAAATTTTTTTTGGACTTAGTCATTTTTCCGGCGTTTATCAGACTTTCAGATACTGGAAATGTCAGTGAGCATTCCGATTTCAGTTCCAGAGCAATTCGCCCAATGAGTCCTTGATATTTAGTCGTTTTCAGCCAATTTTCTGGATTTTTGAAAATTTCACTTTTTTGTGAAAATATCCACTAAATGAGGGAATAATATGTGTGAGGGTACCCCAGGAGAGTTCCAAATGTGTGTGGGTAGAATATATATCCCACGGGGATAAAATTGAAAAAAGTTGAAAAAAAAATTTTTTTTGGACTTAGTCATTTTTCCGGCGTTTATCAGACTTTCAGATAGGGGAAATGTCAGTGAGCGTTCCGATTTCAGTTCCAGAGCAATTCGCCCAATGAGTCCTTGATATTTAGTCGTTTTCAGTCAATTTTCTGGATTTTTGAAAATTTTACTTTTTTGTGAAAATATCCACTAAATGAGGGAATAATATGTGTGAGGGAACCCCAGGAGAGTTCCAAATGTGTGTGAGTAGAATATATATCCCACGGGGGTAAAATTTCAAAAAATTGTAAAAAATTTTTTTTTGGACTTAGTCATTTTTCCGGCGTTTATCAGACTTTCAGATAGGGGAAATGTGAGTGAGCGTTCCGATTTCGGTTCCAGAGTGATTCGCCCAATCAGTCCTTGATATTTAGTCGTTTTCAGACAATTTTCTGGATTTTTGAAAATTTCACTTTTTTGTGAAAATATCCACTAAATGAGGGAATAATATGTGTGAGGGTACCCCAGGAGAGTTCCAAATGTGTGTGGGTAGAATATATATCCCACGGGGATAAAATTGAAAAAAGTTGAAAAAAAAATTTCTTTGGACTTAGTCATTTTTCCGGCGTTTATCAGACTTTCAGATAGGGGAAATGTCAGTGAGCGTTCCGATTTCAGTTCCAGAGCAATTCGCCAAATGAGTCCTTGATATTTAGTCGTTTTCAGCCAATTTTCTGGATTTTTGAAAATTTCACTTTTTTGTGAAAATATCCACTAAATGAGGGAATAATATGTGTGAGGGAACCCCAGGAGAGTTCCAAATGTGTGTGAGTAGAATATATATCCCACGGGGGTAAAAATGAAAAAAGTTTAAAAAAATTTTTTTTTGAACTTAGTCATTTTTCCGGCGTTTATCAGACTTTCAGATAGGGGAAATGTGAGTGAGCGTTCCGATTTCGGTTCCAGAGCGATTCGCCCAATGAGTCCTTGATATTTAGTAGTTTTCAGCCAATTTTCTGGATTTTTGAAAATTTCACTTTTTTTGTGAAAATATCCACTAAATGAGGGAATAATATGTGTGAGGGTACCCCAGGAGAGTTCCAAATGTGTGTGGGTAGAATATATATCCCACGGGGTAAAATTGAAAAAAGTTGAAAAAAAATTTTTTTTGGACTTAGTCATTTTTCCGGCGTTTATCAGACTTTCAGATAGGGGAAATGTCAGTGAGCATTCCGATTTCAGTTCCAGAGCAATTCGCCCAATGAGTCCTTGATATTTAGTCGTTTTCAGCCAATTTTCTGGATTTTTGAAAATTTCACTTTTTTGTGAAAATATCCACTAAATGAGGGAATAATATGTGTGAGGGTACCCCAGGAGAGTTCCAAATGTGTGTGGGTAGAATATATATCCCACGGGGATAAAATTGAAAAAAGTTGAAAAAAAAATTTTTTTTGGACTTAGTCATTTTTCCGGCGTTTATCAGACTTTCAGATAGGGGAAATGTCAGTGAGCGTTCCGATTTCAGTTCCAGAGCAATTCGCCCAATGAGTCCTTGATATTTAGTCGTTTTCAGCCAATTTTCTGGATTTTTGAAAATTTCACTTTTTTGTGAAAATATCCACTAAATGAGGGAATAATATGTGTGAGGGTAACCCAGGAGAGTTCCAAATGTGTGTGGGTAGAATATATATCCCACGGGGTAAAATTGAAAAAAGTTGAAAAAAATTTTTTTTTGGACTTAGTCATTTTTCCGGCGTTTATCAGACTTTCAGATAGGGGAAATGTCAGTGAGCATTCCGATTTCAGTTCCAGAGCAATTCGCCCAATGAGTCCTTGATATTTAGTCGTTTTCAGCCAATTTTCTGGATTTTTGAAAATTTCATTTTTTTGTGAAAATATCCACTAAATGAGGGAATAATATGTGTGAGGGAACCCCAGGAGAGTTCCAAATGTGTGTGAGTAGAATATATATCCCACGGGGGTAAAAATGAAAAAAGTTTAAAAAAATTTTTTTTTGAACTTAGTCATTTTTCCGGCGTTTATCAGACTTTCAGATAGGGGAAATGTGAGTGAGCGTTCCGATTTCGGTTCCATAGCGATTCGCCCAATGAGTCCTTGATATTTAGTCGTTTTCAGCCAATTTTCTGGATTTTTGAAAATTTCACTTTTTTTGTGAAAATATCCACTAAATGAGGGAATAATATGTGTGAGGGTACCCCAGGAGAGTTCCAAATGTGTGTGGGTAGAATATATATCCCACGGGGGTAAAATTGAAAAAAGTTGAAAAAATTTTTTTTTTGGACTTAGTCATTTTTCCAGCGTTTATCAGACTTTCAGATAGGGGAAATGTCAGTGAGCATTCCGATTTCAGTTCCAGAGCGATTCGCCCAATGAGTCCTTGATATTTAGTCGTTTTCAGCCAATATTTTGGAATTTTGAAAATTTCACTTTTTTGTGAAAATATCCACTAAATGAGGGAATAATATGTGTGAGGGTACCCCAGGAGAGTTCCAAATGTGTGTGGGTAGAATATATATCCCACGGGGTAAAATTGAAAAAAGTTGAAAAAAATTTTTTTTTGGACTTAGTCATTTTTCCGGCGTTTATCAGACTTTCAGATAGGGGAAATGTCAGTGAGCGTTCCGATTTCAGTTCCAGAGCAATTCGCCCAATGAGTCCTTGATATTTAGTCGTTTTCAGCCAATTTTCTGGATTTTTGAAAATTTCACTTTTTTGTGAAAATATCCACTAAATGAGGGAATAATATGTGTGAGGGTACCCCAGGAGAGTTCCAAATGTGTGTGGGTAGAATATATATCCCACGGGGTAAAATTGAAAAAAGTTGAAAAAAATTTTTTTTTGGACTTAGTCATTTTTCCGGCGTTTATCAGACTTTCAGATAGGGGAAATGTGAGTGAGCGTTCCGATTTCGGTTCCAGAGCGATTCGCCCAATCAGTCCTTGATATTTAGTCGTTTTCAGCCAATTTTCTGGATTTTTGAAAATTTCACTTTTTTGTGAAAATATCCACTAAATGAGGGAATAATATGTGTGAGGGTACCCCAGGAGAGTTCCAAATGTGTGTGGGTAGAATATATATCCCACGGGGATAAAATTGAAAAAAGTTGAAAAAAAAATTTTTTTTGGACTTAGTCATTTTTCCGGCGTTTATCAGACTTTCAGATAGGGGAAATGTCAGTGAGCGTTCCGATTTCAGTTCCAGAGCAATTCGCCCAATGAGTCCTTGATATTTAGTCGTTTTCAGCCAATTTTCTGGATTTTTGAAAATTTCACTTTTTTGTGAAAATATCCACTAAATGAGGGAATAATATGTGTGAGGGTACCCCAGGAGAGTTCCAAATGTGTGTGGGTAGAATATATATCCCACGGGGTAAAATTGAAAAAAGTTGAAAAAAAATTTTTTTTGGACTTAGTCATTTTTCCGGCGTTTATCAGACTTTCAGATAGGGGAAATGTCAGTGAGCATTCCGATTTCAGTTCCAGAGCAATTCGCCCAATGAGTCCTTGATATTTAGTCGTTTTCAGCCAATTTTCTGGATTTTTGAAAATTTCACTTTTTTGTGAAAATATCCACTAAATGAGGGAATAATATGTGTGAGGGTACCCCAGGAGAGTTCCAAATGTGTGTGGGTAGAATATATATCCCACGGGGATAAAATTGAAAAAAGTTGAAAAAAAAATTTTTTTTGGACTTAGTCATTTTTCCGGCGTTTATCAGACTTTCAGATAGGGGAAATGTCAGTGAGCGTTCCGATTTCAGTTCCAGAGCAATTCGCCCAATGAGTCCTTGATATTTAGTCGTTTTCAGTCAATTTTCTGGATTTTTGAAAATTTTACTTTTTTGTGAAAATATCCACTAAATGAGGGAATAATATGTGTGAGGGAACCCCAGGAGAGTTCCAAATGTGTGTGAGTAGAATATATATCCCACGGGGGTAAAATTTCAAAAAATTGTAAAAAATTTTTTTTTGGACTTAGTCATTTTTCCGGCGTTTATCAGACTTTCAGATAGGGGAAATGTGAGTGAGCGTTCCGATTTCGGTTCCAGAGCGATTCGCCCAATCAGTCCTTGATATTTAGTCGTTTTCAGACAATTTTCTGGATTTTTGAAAATTTCACTTTTTTGTGAAAATATCCACTAAATGAGGGAATAATATGTGTGAGGGTACCCCAGGAGAGTTCCAAATGTGTGTGGGTAGAATATATATCCCACGGGGATAAAATTGAAAAAAGTTGAAAAAAAAATTTCTTTGGACTTAGTCATTTTTCCGGCGTTTATCAGACTTTCAGATAGGGGAAATGTCAGTGAGCGTTCCGATTTCAGTTCCAGAGCAATTCGCCCAATGAGTCCTTGATATTTAGTCGTTTTCAGCCAATTTTCTGGATTTTTGAAAATTTCACTTTTTTGTGAAAATATCCACTAAATGAGGGAATAATATGTGTGAGGGAACCCCAGGAGAGTTCCAAATGTGTGTGAGTAGAATATATATCCCACGGGGGTAAAAATGAAAAAAGTTTAAAAAAATTTTTTTTTGAACTTAGTCATTTTTCCGGCGTTTATCAGACTTTCAGATAGGGGAAATGTGAGTGAGCGTTCTGATTTCGGTTCCAGAGCGATTCGCCCAATGAGTCCTTGATATTTAGTAGTTTTCAGCCAATTTTCTGGATTTTTGAAAATTTCACTTTTTTTGTGAAAATATCCACTAAATGAGGGAATAATATGTGTGAGGGTACCCCAGGAGAGTTCCAAATGTGTGTGGGTAGAATATATATCCCACGGGGGTAAAATTGAAAAAAGTTGAAAAAAATTTTTTTTTGGACTTAGTCATTTTTCCAGCCTTTATCAGACTTTCAGATAGGGGAAATGTCAGTGAGCATTCCGATTTCAGTTCCAGAGCGATTCGCCCAATGAGTCCTTGATATTTTGTCGTTTTCAGCCAATATTTTGGAATTTTGAAAATTTCACTTTTTTGTGAAAATATCCACTAAATGAGGGAATAATATGTGTGAGGGTACCCCAGGAGAGTTCCAAATGTGTGTGGGTAGAATATATATCCCACGGGGGTAAAATTGAAAAAAGTTTAAAAAAATATTTTTTTGGACTTTGTCATTTTTCCAGCGTTTATCAGACTTTCAGATAGGGGAAATGTGAGTGAGCGTTCCGATTTCGGTTCCAGAGCGATTCGCCCAATCAGTCCTTGATATTTAGTCGTTTTCAGCCAATTTTCTGGATTTTTGAAAATTTCACTTTTTTGTGAAAATATCCACTAAATGAGGGAATAATATGTGTGAGGGTACCCCAGGAGAGTTCCAAATGTGTGTGGGTAGAATATATATCCCACGGGGTAAAATTGAAAAAAGTTGAAAAAAATTTTTTTTTGGACTTAGTCATTTTTCCGGCGTTTATCAGACTTTCAGATAGGGGAAATGTGAGTGAGCGTTCCGATTTCGGTTCCAGAGCGATTCGCCCAATCAGTCCTTGATATTTAGTCGTTTTCAGCCAATTTTCTGGATTTTTGAAAATTTCACTTTTTTGTGAAAATATCCACTAAATGAGGGAATAATATGTGTGAGGGTACCCCAGGAGAGTTCCAAATGTGTGTGGGTAGAATATATATCCCACGGGGATAAAATTGAAAAAAGTTGAAAAAAAAATTTTTTTTGGACTTAGACATTTTTCCGGCGTTTATCAGACTTTCAGATAGGGGAAATGTCAGTGAGCGTTCCGATTTCAGTTCCAGAGCAATTCGCCCAATGAGTCCTTGATATTTAGTCGTTTTCAGCCAATTTTCTGGATTTTTGAAAATTTCACTTTTTTGTGAAAATATCCACTAAATGAGGGAATAATATGTGTGAGGGTACCCCAGGAGAGTTCCAAATGTGTGTGGGTAGAATATATATCCCACGGGGTAAAATTGAAAAAAGTTGAAAAAAAATTTTTTTTGGACTTAGTCATTTTTCCGGCGTTTATCAGACTTTCAGATAGGGGAAATGTCAGTGAGCATTCCGATTTCAGTTCCAGAGCAATTCGCCCAATGAGTCCTTGATATTTAGTCGTTTTCAGCCAATTTTCTGGATTTTTGAAAATTTCACTTTTTTGTGAAAATATCCACTAAATGAGGGAATAATATGTGTGAGGGTACCCCAGGAGAGTTCCAAATGTGTGTGGGTAGAATATATATCCCACGGGGATAAAATTGAAAAAAGTTGAAAAAAAAATTTTTTTTGGACTTAGTCATTTTTCCGGCGTTTATCAGACTTTCAGATAGGGGAAATGTCAGTGAGCATTCCGATTTCAGTTCCAGAGCAATTCGCCCAATGAGTCCTTGATATTTAGTCGTTTTCAGCCAATTTTCTGGATTTTTGAAAATTTCACTTTTTTGTGAAAATATCCACTAAATGAGGGAATAATATGTGTGAGGGTACCCCAGGAGAGTTCCAAATGTGTGTGGGTAGAATATATATCCCACGGGGTAAAATTGAAAAAAGTTGAAAAAAAATTTTTTTTGGACTTAGTCATTTTTCCGGCGTTTATCAGACTTTCAGATAGGGGAAATGTCAGTGAGCATTCCGATTTCAGTTCCAGAGCAATTCGCCCAATGAGTCCTTGATATTTAGTCGTTTTCAGCCAATTTTCTGGATTTTTGAAAATTTCACTTTTTTGTGAAAATATCCACTAAATGAGGGAATAATATGTGTGAGGGTACCCCAGGAGAGTTCCAAATGTGTGTGGGTAGAATATATATCCCACGGGGATAAAATTGAAAAAAGTTGAAAAAAAAATTTTTTTTGGACTTAGTCATTTTTCCGGCGTTTATCAGACTTTCAGATAGGGGAAATGTCAGTGAGCGTTCCGATTTCAGTTCCAGAGCAATTCGCCCAATGAGTCCTTGATATTTAGTCGTTTTCAGTCAATTTTCTGGATTTTTGAAAATTTTACTTTTTTGTGAAAATATCCACTAAATGAGGGAATAATATGTGTGAGGGAACCCCAGGAGAGTTCCAAATGTGTGTGAGTAGAATATATATCCCACGGGGGTAAAATTTCAAAAAATTGTAAAAAATTTTTTTTTGGACTTAGTCATTTTTCCGGCGTTTATCAGACTTTCAGATAGGGGAAATGTGAGTGAGCGTTCCGATTTCGGTTCCAGAGTGATTCGCCCAATCAGTCCTTGATATTTAGTCGTTTTCAGACAATTTTCTGGATTTTTGAAAATTTCACTTTTTTGTGAAAATATCCACTAAATGAGGGAATAATATGTGTGAGGGTACCCCAGGAGAGTTCCAAATGTGTGTGGGTAGAATATATATCCCACGGGGATAAAATTGAAAAAAGTTGAAAAAAAAATTTCTTTGGACTTAGTCATTTTTCCGGCGTTTATCAGACTTTCAGATAGGGGAAATGTCAGTGAGCGTTCCGATTTCAGTTCCAGAGCAATTCGCCAAATGAGTCCTTGATATTTAGTCGTTTTCAGCCAATTTTCTGGATTTTTGAAAATTTCACTTTTTTGTGAAAATATCCACTAAATGAGGGAATAATATGTGTGAGGGAACCCCAGGAGAGTTCCAAATGTGTGTGAGTAGAATATATATCCCACGGGGGTAAAAATGAAAAAAGTTTAAAAAAATTTTTTTTTGAACTTAGTCATTTTTCCGGCGTTTATCAGACTTTCAGATAGGGGAAATGTGAGTGAGCGTTCCGATTTCGGTTCCAGAGCGATTCGCCCAATGAGTCCTTGATATTTAGTAGTTTTCAGCCAATTTTCTGGATTTTTGAAAATTTCACTTTTTTTGTGAAAATATCCACTAAATGAGGGAATAATATGTGTGAGGGTACCCCAGGAGAGTTCCAAATGTGTGTGGGTAGAATATATATCCCACGGGGTAAAATTGAAAAAAGTTGAAAAAAAATTTTTTTTGGACTTAGTCATTTTTCCGGCGTTTATCAGACTTTCAGATAGGGGAAATGTCAGTGAGCATTCCGATTTCAGTTCCAGAGCAATTCGCCCAATGAGTCCTTGATATTTAGTCGTTTTCAGCCAATTTTCTGGATTTTTGAAAATTTCACTTTTTTGTGAAAATATCCACTAAATGAGGGAATAATATGTGTGAGGGTACCCCAGGAGAGTTCCAAATGTGTGTGGGTAGAATATATATCCCACGGGGATAAAATTGAAAAAAGTTGAAAAAAAAATTTTTTTTGGACTTAGTCATTTTTCCGGCGTTTATCAGACTTTCAGATAGGGGAAATGTCAGTGAGCGTTCCGATTTCAGTTCCAGAGCAATTCGCCCAATGAGTCCTTGATATTTAGTCGTTTTCAGCCAATTTTCTGGATTTTTGAAAATTTCACTTTTTTGTGAAAATATCCACTAAATGAGGGAATAATATGTGTGAGGGTAACCCAGGAGAGTTCCAAATGTGTGTGGGTAGAATATATATCCCACGGGGTAAAATTGAAAAAAGTTGAAAAAAATTTTTTTTTGGACTTAGTCATTTTTCCGGCGTTTATCAGACTTTCAGATAGGGGAAATGTCAGTGAGCATTCCGATTTCAGTTCCAGAGCAATTCGCCCAATGAGTCCTTGATATTTAGTCGTTTTCAGCCAATTTTCTGGATTTTTGAAAATTTCATTTTTTTGTGAAAATATCCACTAAATGAGGGAATAATATGTGTGAGGGAACCCCAGGAGAGTTCCAAATGTGTGTGAGTAGAATATATATCCCACGGGGGTAAAAATGAAAAAAGTTTAAAAAAATTTTTTTTTGAACTTAGTCATTTTTCCGGCGTTTATCAGACTTTCAGATAGGGGAAATGTGAGTGAGCGTTCCGATTTCGGTTCCATAGCGATTCGCCCAATGAGTCCTTGATATTTAGTCGTTTTCAGCCAATTTTCTGGATTTTTGAAAATTTCACTTTTTTTGTGAAAATATCCACTAAATGAGGGAATAATATGTGTGAGGGTACCCCAGGAGAGTTCCAAATGTGTGTGGGTAGAATATATATCCCACGGGGGTAAAATTGAAAAAAGTTGAAAAAATTTTTTTTTTGGACTTAGTCATTTTTCCAGCGTTTATCAGACTTTCAGATAGGGGAAATGTCAGTGAGCATTCCGATTTCAGTTCCAGAGCGATTCGCCCAATGAGTCCTTGATATTTAGTCGTTTTCAGCCAATATTTTGGAATTTTGAAAATTTCACTTTTTTGTGAAAATATCCACTAAATGAGGGAATAATATGTGTGAGGGTACCCCAGGAGAGTTCCAAATGTGTGTGGGTAGAATATATATCCCACGGGGTAAAATTGAAAAAAGTTGAAAAAAATTTTTTTTTGGACTTAGTCATTTTTCCGGCGTTTATCAGACTTTCAGATAGGGGAAATGTCAGTGAGCGTTCCGATTTCAGTTCCAGAGCAATTCGCCCAATGAGTCCTTGATATTTAGTCGTTTTCAGCCAATTTTCTGGATTTTTGAAAATTTCACTTTTTTGTGAAAATATCCACTAAATGAGGGAATAATATGTGTGAGGGTACCCCAGGAGAGTTCCAAATGTGTGTGGGTAGAATATATATCCCACGGGGTAAAATTGAAAAAAGTTTAAAAAAATTTTTTTTTGGACTTAGTCATTTTTCCGGCGTTTATCAGACTTTCAGATAGGGGAAATGTCAGTGATCATTCCGATTTCAGTTCCAGAGTGATTCCCCCAATGAGTCCTTGATATTTAGTCGTTTTCAGCCAATTTTTTGGATTTTTGAAAATTTCACTTTTTTGTGAAAATATCCAGTAAATGAGGGAATAATATGTGTGAGGGTACCCCAGGAGAGTTCCAAATGTGTGTGGGTAGAATATATATCCCACGGGGGTAAAATTGAAAAAAGTTGAAAAAAATTTTTTTTTGGACTTAGTCATTTTTCCGGCGTTTATCAGACTTTCAGATAGGGGAAATGTCAGTGAGCGCTCCGATTTCAGTTCCAGAGCAATTCGCCCAATGAGTCCTTGATATTTAGTCATTTTCAGCCAATTTTCTGGATTTTTGAAAATTTCACTTTTTTGTGAAAATATCCACTAAATGAGGGAATAATATGTGTGAGGGTACCCCAGGAGAGTTCCAAATGTGTGTGGGTAGAATATATATCCCACGGGGGTGAAATTGAAAAAAGTTGAAAAAAAATTTTTTTTGGACTTAGTCATTTTTCCGGCGTTTATCAGACTTTCAGATAGGGGAAATGTCAGTGAGCGTTCCGATTTCAGTTCCAGAGCAATTCGCCCAATGAGTCCTTGATATTTAGTCGTTTTCAGCCAATAATTTGGATTTTTGAAAAATTTCACTTTTTTGTGAAAATATCCACTAAATGAGGGAATAATATGTGTGAGGGTACCCCAGGAGAGTTCCAAATGTGTGTGGGTAGAATATATATCCCACGGGGGTAAAATTGAAAAAAGTTTAAAAAAATTTTTTTTTGGACTTAGTCATTTTTCCAGCGTTTATCAGACTTTCAGATAGGGGAAATGTCAGTGAGCATTCCGATTTCAGTTCCAGAGCGATTCGCCCAATGAGTCCTTGATATTTAGTCATTTTCAGCCAATATTTTGGATTTTTGAAAATTTCACTTTTTTGTGAAAATGTCCACTAAATGAGGGAATAATATGTGTGAGGGTACCCCAGGAGAGTTCCAAATGTGTGTGGGTAGAATATATATCCCACAGGGTTAAAATTGAAAAAAGTTTAAAAAAATTTTTTTTTGGACTTAGTCATTTTTCCGGCGTTTATCAGACTTTCAGATAGGGGAAATGTCAGTGAGCATTCCGATATCAGTTCCAGAGCAATTCGCCAAATGAGTCCTTGATATTTAGTCATTTTCCGCCAATTTTCTGGATTTTTGAAAATTTCACTTTTTTGTGAAAATATCCACTAAATGAGGGAATAATATGTGTGAGGGTACCCCAGGAGAGTTCCAAATGTGTGTGGGTAGAATATATATCCCACGGGGATAAAATTGAAAAAAGTTGAAAAAAAATTTTTTTTGGACTTAGTCATTTTTCCGGCGTTTATCAGACTTTCAGATAGGGGAAATGTCAGTGAGCGTTCCGATTTCAGTTCCAGAGCAATTCGCCCAATGAGTCCTTGATATTTAGTCGTTTTCAGCCAATTTTCTGGATTTTTGAAAATTTCACTTTTTTGTGAAAATATCCACTAAATGAGGGAATAATATGTGTGAGGGAACCCCAGGAGAGTTCCAAATGTGTGTGAGTAGAATATATATCCCACGGGGGTAAAAATGAGAAAAGTTTAAAAAAATTTTTTTTTGAACTTAGTCATTTTTCCGGAGTTTATCAGACTTTCAGATAGGGGAAATGTAAGTGAGCGTTCCGATTTCGGTTCCAGAGCGATTCGCCCAATGAGTCCTTGATATTTAGTCGTTTTCAGCCAATTTTCTGGATTTTTGAAAATTTCACTTTTTTGTGAAAATATCCACTAAATGAGGGAATAATATGTGTGAGGGTACCCCAGGAGAGTTCCAAATGTGTGTGGGTAGAATATATATCCCACGGGGAAAAATTGAAAAAAGTTGAAAAAAATTTTTTTTTGGACTTAGTCATTTTTCCGGCGTTTATCAGACTTTCAGATAGGGGAAATGTCAGTGAGCGTTCCGATTTCAGTTCCAGAGCAATTCGCCCAATGAGTCCTTGATATTTAGTCGTTTTCAGCCATTTTTCTGGATTTTTGAAAATTTCACTTTTTTGTGAAAATATCCACTAAATGAGGGAATAATATGTGTGAGGGTACCCCAGGAGAGTTCCAAATGTGTGTGGGTAGAATATATATCCCACGGGGATAAAATTGAAAAAAGTTGAAAAAAAATTTTTTTTGGACTTAGTCATTTTTCCGGCGTTTATCAGACTTTCAGATAGGGGAAATGTCAGTGAGCGTTCCGATTTCAGTTCCAGAGCAATTCGCCCAATGAGTCCTTGATATTTAGTCGTTTTCAGCCAATTTTCTGGATTTTTGAAAATTTCACTTTTTTGTGAAAATATCCACTAAATGAGGGAATAATATGTGTGAGGGAACCCCAGGAGAGTTCCAAATGTGTGTGAGTAGAATATATATCCCACGGGGGTAAAAATGAAAAAAGTTTAAAAAAATTTTTTTTTGGACTTAGTCATTTTTCCGGCGTTTATCAGACTTTCAGATAGGGGAAATGTCAGTGAGCGTTCCGATTTCAGTTCCAGAGCAATTCGCCCAATGAGTCCTTGATATTTAGTCGTTTTCAGCCATTTTTCTGGATTTTTGAAAATTTCACTTTTTTGTGAAAATATCCACTAAATGAGGGAATAATATGTGTGAGGGTACCCCAGGAGAGTTCCAAATGTGTGTGGGTAGAATATATATCCCACGGGGATAAAATTGAAAAAAGTTGAAAAAAAAATTTTTTTTGGACTTAGTCATTTTTCCGGCGTTTATCAGACTTTCAGATAGAGGAAATGTCAGTGAGCGTTCCGATTTCAGTTCCAGAGCAATTCGCCCAATGAGTCCTTGATATTTAGTCGTTTTCAGCCAATTTTCTGGATTTTTGAAAATTTCACTTTTTTGTGAAAATATCCACTAAATGAGGGAATAATATGTGTGAGGGTACCCCAGGAGAGTTCCAAATGTGTGTGGGTAGAATATATATCCCACGGGGTAAAATTGAAAAAAGTTGAAAAAAATTTTTTTTTGGACTTAGTCATTTTTCCGGCATTTATCAGACTTTCAGATAGGGGAAATGTCAGTGAGCGTTCCGATTTCAGTTCCAGAGCAATTCGCCCAATGAGTCCTTGATATTTAGTCGTTTTCAGCCAATTTTCTGGATTTTTGAAAATTTCACTTTTTTGTGAAAATATCCACTAAATGAGGGAATAATATGTGTGAGGGAACCCCAGGAGAGTTCCAAATGTGTGTGAGTAGAATATATATCCCACGGGGGTAAAAATGAGAAAAGTTTAAAAAAATTTTTTTTTGAACTTAGTCATTTTTCCGGAGTTTATCAGACTTTCAGATAGGGGAAATGTGAGTGAGCGTTCCGATTTCGGTTCCAGAGCGATTCGCCCAATGAGTCCTTGATATTTAGTCGTTTTCAGCCATTTTTCTGGATTTTTGAAAATTTCACTTTTTTGTGAAAATATCCACTAAATGAGGGAATAATATGTGTGAGGGTACCCCAGGAGAGTTCCAAATGTGTGTGGGTAGAATATATATCCCACGGGGAAAAATTGAAAAAAGTTGAAAAAAATTTTTTTTTGGACTTAGTCATTTTTCCGGCGTTCATCAGACTTTCAGATAGGGGAAATGTCAGTGAGTGTTCCGATTTCAGTTCCAGAGCAATTCGCCCAATGAGTCCTTGATATTTAGTCGTTTTCAGCCAATTTTCTGGATTTTTGAAAATTTCACTTTTTTGTGAAAATATCCACTAAATGAGGGAATAATATGTGTGAGGGAACCCCAGGAGAGTTCCAAATGTGTGTGAGTAGAATATATATCCCACGGGGGTAAAAATGAGAAAAGTTTAAAAAAAATTTTTTTTGAACTTAGTCATTTTTCCGGAGTTTATCAGACTTTCAGATAGGGGAAATGTGAGTGAGCGTTCCGATTTCGGTTCCAGAGCGATTCGCCCAATGAGTCCTTGATATTTAGTAGTTTTCAGCCAATTTTCTGGATTTTTGAAAATTTCACTTTTTTGTGAAAATATCCACTAAATGAGGGAATAATATGTGTGAGGGTACCCCAGGAGAGGTCCAAATGTGTGTGGGTAGAATATATATCCCACGGGGTAAAATTGAAAAAAGTTGAAAAAAATTTTTTTTTGGACTTAGTCATTTTTCCGGCGTTTATCAGACTTTCAGATAGGGGAAATGTCAGTGAGCGTTCCGATTTCAGTTCCAGAGCAATTCGCCCAATGAGTCCTTGATATTTAGTCGTTTTCAGCCAATTTTCTGGATTTTTGAAAATTTCACTTTTTTGTGAAAATATCCACTAAATGAGGGAATAATATGTGTGAGGGTACCCCAGGAGAGTTCCAAATGTGTGTGGGTAGAATATATATCCCACGGGGATAAAATTGAAAAAAGTTGAAAAAAAATTTTTTTTTGGACTTAGTCATTTTTCCGGCGTTTATCAGACTTTCAGGTAGGGGAAATGTCAGTGAGCGTTCCGATTTCAGTTCCAGAGCAATTCGCCCAATGAGTCCTTGATATTTAGTCGTTTTCAGCCAATTTTCTGGATTTTTGAAAATTTCACTTTTTTGTGAAAATATCCACTAAATGAGGGAATAATATGTGTGAGGGTACCCCAGGAGAGTTCCAAATGTGTGTGGGTAGAATATATATCCCACGGGGTAAAATTGAAAAAAGTTGAAAAAAATTTTTTTTGGGACTTAGTCATTTTTCCGGCGTTTATCAGACTTTCAGATAGGGGAAATGTCAGTGAGCGTTCCGATTTCAGTTCCAGAGCAATTCGCCCAATGAGTCCTTGATATTTAGTCGTTTTCAGCCAATTTTCTGGATTTTTGAAAATTTCACTTTTTTGTGAAAATATCCACTAAATGAGGGAATAATATGTGTGAGGGTACCCCAGGAGAGTTCCAAATGTGTGTGGGTAGAATATATATCCCACGGGGATAAAATTGAAAAAAGTTGAAAAAAAAATTTTTTTTGGACTTAGTCATTTTTCCGGCGTTTATCAGACTTTCAGATAGGGGAAATGTCAGTGAGCGTTCCGATTTCAGTTCCAGAGCAATTCGCCCAATGAGTCCTTGATATTTAGTCGTTTTCAGCCAATTTTCTGGATTTTTGAAAATTTCACTTTTTTGTGAAAATATCCACTAAATGAGGGAATAATATGTGTGAGGGAACCCCAGGAGAGTTCCAAATGTGTGTGAGTAGAATATATATCCCACGGGGGTAAAAATGAGAAAAGTTTAAAAAAAAATTTTTTTGAACTTAGTCATTTTTCCGAAGTTTATCAGACTTTCAGATAGGGGAAATGTGAGTGAGCGTTCCGATTTCGGTTCCAGAGCGATTCGCCCAATGAGTCCTTGATATTTAGTCGTTTTCAGCCAATTTTCTGGATTTTTGAAAATTTCACTTTTTTGGGAAAATATCCACTAAATGAGGGAATAATATGTGTGAGGGTACCCCAGGAGAGTTCCAAATGTGTGTGGGTAGAATATATATCCCACGGGGTAAAATTGAAAAAAGTTGAAAAAAATTTTTTTTTGGACTTAGTTATTTTTCCGGCGTTTATCAGACTTTCAGATAGGGGAAATGTCAGTGAGCGTTCCGATTTCAGTTCCAGAGCAATTCGCCCAATGAGTCCTTGATATTTAGTCGTTTTCAGCCAATTTTCTGGATTTTTGAAAATTTCACTTTTTTGTGAAAATATCCACTAAATGAGGGAATAATATGTGTGAGGGAACCCCAGGAGAGTTCCAAATGTGTGTGAGTAGAATATATATCCCACGGGGGTAAAAATGAGAAAAGTTTAAAAAAAATTTTTTTTGAACTTAGTCATTTTTCCGGAGTTTATCAGACTTTCAGATAGGGGAAATGTGAGTGATCGTTCCGATTTCGGTTCCAGAGCGATTCGCCCAATGAGTCCTTGATATTTAGTCGTTTTCAGCCAATTTTCTGGATTTTTGAAAATTTCACTTTTTTGGGAAAATATCCACTAAATGAGGGAATAATATGTGTGAGGGTACCCCAGGAGAGTTCCAAATGTGTGTGGGTAGAATATATATCCCACGGGGTAAAATTGAAAAAAGTTGAAAAAAATTTTTTTTTGGACTTAGTCATTTTTCCGGCGTTTATCAGACTTTCAGATAGGGGAAATGTCAGTGAGCGTTCCGATTTCAGTTCCAGAGCAATTCGCCCAATGAGTCCTTGATATTTAGTCGTTTTCAGCCAATTTTCTGGATTTTTGAAAATTTCACTTTTTTGTGAAAATATCCACTAAATGAGGGAATAATATGTGTGAGGGAACCCCAGGAGAGTTCCAAATGTGTGTGAGTAGAATATATATCCCACGGGGATAAAATTGAAAAAAGTTGAAAAAAAAATTTTTTTTGGACTTAGTCATTTTTCCGGCGTTTATCAGACTTTCAGATAGGGGAAATGTCAGTGAGCGTTCCGATTTCAGTTCCAGAGCAATTCGCCCAATGAGTCCTTGATATTTAGTCGTTTTCAGCCAATTTTCTGGATTTTTGAAAATTTCACTTTTTTGTGAAAATATCCACTAAATGAGGGAATAATATGTGTGAGGGAACCCCAGGAGAGTTCCAAATGTGTGTGAGTAGAATATATATCCCACGGGGGTAAAAATGAGAAAAGTTTAAAAAAAAATTTTTTTGAACTTAGTCATTTTTCCGAAGTTTATCAGACTTTCAGATAGGGGAAATGTGAGTGAGCGTTCCGATTTCGGTTCCAGAGCGATTCGCCCAATGAGTCCTTGATATTTAGTCGTTTTCAGCCAATTTTCTGGATTTTTGAAAATTTCACTTTTTTGGGAAAATATCCACTAAATGAGGGAATAATATGTGTGAGGGTACCCCAGGAGAGTTCCAAATGTGTGTGGGTAGAATATATATCCCACGGGGTAAAATTGAAAAAAGTTGAAAAAAATTTTTTTTTGGACTTAGTTATTTTTCCGGCGTTTATCAGACTTTCAGATAGGGGAAATGTCAGTGAGCGTTCCGATTTCAGTTCCAGAGCAATTCGCCCAATGAGTCCTTGATATTTAGTCGTTTTCAGCCAATTTTCTGGATTTTTGAAAATTTCACTTTTTTGTGAAAATATCCACTAAATGAGGGAATAATATGTGTGAGGGAACCCCAGGAGAGTTCCAAATGTGTGTGAGTAGAATATATATCCCACGGGGGTAAAAATGAGAAAAGTTTAAAAAAAATTTTTTTTGAACTTAGTCATTTTTCCGGAGTTTATCAGACTTTCAGATAGGGGAAATGTGAGTGATCGTTCCGATTTCGGTTCCAGAGCGATTCGCCCAATGAGTCCTTGATATTTAGTCGTTTTCAGCCAATTTTCTGGATTTTTGAAAATTTCACTTTTTTGGGAAAATATCCACTAAATGAGGGAATAATATGTGTGAGGGTACCCCAGGAGAGTTCCAAATGTGTGTGGGTAGAATATATATCCCACGGGGTAAAATTGAAAAAAGTTGAAAAAAATTTTTTTTTGGACTTAGTTATTTTTCCGGCGTTTATCAGACTTTCAGATAGGGGAAATGTCAGTGAGCGTTCCGATTTCAGTTCCAGAGCAATTCGCCCAATGAGTCCTTGATATTTAGTCGTTTTCAGCCAATTTTCTGGATTTTTGAAAATTTCACTTTTTTGTGAAAATATCCACTAAATGAGGGAATAATATGTGTGAGGGAACCCCAGGAGAGTTCCAAATGTGTGTGAGTAGAATATATATCCCACGGGGGTAAAAATGAGAAAAGTTTAAAAAAAATTTTTTTTGAACTTAGTCATTTTTCCGGAGTTTATCAGACTTTCAGATAGGGGAAATGTGAGTGATCGTTCCGATTTCGGTTCCAGAGCGATTCGCCCAATGAGTCCTTGATATTTAGTCGTTTTCAGCCAATTTTCTGGATTTTTGAAAATTTCACTTTTTTGGGAAAATATCCACTAAATGAGGGAATAATATGTGTGAGGGTACCCCAGGAGAGTTCCAAATGTGTGTGGGTAGAATATATATCCCACGGGGTAAAATTGAAAAAAGTTGAAAAAAATTTTTTTTTGGACTTAGTCATTTTTCCGGCGTTTATCAGACTTTCAGATAGGGGAAATGTCAGTGAGCGTTCCGATTTCAGTTCCAGAGCAATTCGCCCAATGAGTCCTTGATATTTAGTCGTTTTCAGCCAATTTTCTGGATTTTTGAAAATTTCACTTTTTTGTGAAAATATCCACTAAATGAGGGAATAATATGTGTGAGGGAACCCCAGGAGAGTTCCAAATGTGTGTGAGTAGAATATATATCCCACGGGGGTAAAAATGAGAAAAGTTTAAAAAATTTTTTTTTTGAACTTAGTCATTTTTCCGGAGTTTATCAGACTTTCAGATAGGGGAAATGTGAGTGAGCGTTCCGATTTCGGTTCCAGAGCGATTCGCCCAATGAGTCCTTGATATTTAGTCGTTTTCAGCCAATTTTCTGGATTTTTGAAAATTTCACTTTTTTGTGAAAATATCCACTAAATGAGGGAATAATATGTGTGAGGGTACCCCAGGAGAGTTCCAAATGTGTGTGGGTAGAATATATATCCCACGGGGATAAAATTGAAAAAAGTTGAAAAAAAAATTTTTTTGGGACTTAGTCATTTTTCCGGCGTTTATCAGACTTTCAGATAGGGGAAATGTCAGTGAGCGTTCCGATTTCAGTTCCAGAGCAATTCGCCCAATGAGTCCTTGATATTTAGTCGTTTTCAGCCAATTTTCTGGATTTTTGAAAATTTCACTTTTTTGTGAAAATATCCACTAAATGAGGGAATAATATGTGTGAGGGTACCCCAGGAGAGTTCCAAATGTGTGTGGGTAGAATATATATCCCACGGGGGTAAAATTGAAAAAAGTTTAAAAAAAATTTTTTTTGGACTTAGTCATTTTTCCGGTGTTTATCAGACTTTCAGATAGGGGAAATGTCAGTGAGCATTCTGATTTCAGTTCCAGAGTGATTCGCCCAATGAGTCCTTGATATTTAGTCGTTTTCAGCCAATATTTTGGATTTTTGAAAATTTCACTTTTTTGTGAAAATATCCACTAAATGAGGGAATAATATGTGTGAGGGTACCCCAGGAGAGTTCCAAATGTGTGTGGGTAGAATATATATCCCACGGGGGTAAAATTTAAAAAAGTTGAAAAAAATTTTTTTTGGACTTAGTCATTTTTCCGGCGTTTATCAGACTTTCAGATAGGGGAAATGACAGTGAGCATTCCGATCTCAGTTCCAGAGCGATTCGCCCAATGAGTCCTTGATATTTAGTCGTTTTCAGCCAATTTTCTGGATTTTTGAAAATTTCACTTTTTTGTGAAAATATCCACTAAATGAGGGAATAATATGTGTGAGGGAACCCCAGGAGAGTTCCAAATGTGTGTGAGTAGAATATATATCCCACGGGGGTAAAAATGAGAAAAGTTTAAAAAAATTTTTTTTTGAACTTAGTCATTTTTCCGGAGTTTATCAGACTTTCAGATAGGGGAAATGTGAGTGAGCGTTCCGATTTCGGTTCCAGAGCGATTCGCCCAATGAGTCCTTGATATTTAGTCGTTTTCAGCCAATTTTCTGGATTTTTGAAAATTTCACTTTTTTGTGAAAATATCCACTAAATGAGGGAATAATATGTGTGAGGGTACCCCAGGAGAGTTCCAAATGTGTGTGGGTAGAATATATATCCCACGGGGATAAAATTGAAAAAAGTTGAAAAAAAAATTTTTTTGGGACTTAGTCATTTTTCCGGCGTTTATCAGACTTTCAGATAGGGGAAATGTGAGTGAGCGTTCCGATTTCGGTTCCAGAGCGATTCGCCCAATGAGTCCTTGATATTTAGTCGTTTTCAGCCAATTTTCTGGATTTTTGAAAATTTCACTTTTTTGTGAAAATATCCACTAAATGAGGGAATAATATGTGTGAGGGTACCCCAGGAGAGTTCCAAATGTGTGTGGGTAGAATATATATCCCACGGGGATAAAATTGAAAAAAGTTGAAAAAAAAATTTTTTTGGGACTTAGTCATTTTTCCGGCGTTTATCAGACTTTCAGATAGGGGAAATGTCAGTGAGCGTTCCGATTTCAGTTCCAGAGCAATTCGCCCAATGAGTCCTTGATATTTAGTCGTTTTCAGCCAATTTTCTGGATTTTTGAAAATTTCACTTTTTTGTGAAAATATCCACTAAATGAGGGAATAATATGTGTGAGGGTACCCCAGGAGAGTTCCAAATGTGTGTGGGTAGAATATATATCCCACGGGGGTAAAATTGAAAAAAGTTTAAAAAAAATTTTTTTTGGACTTAGTCATTTTTCCGGCGTTTATCAGACTTTCAGATAGGGGAAATGTCAGTGAGCATTCTGATTTCAGTTCCAGAGTGATTCGCCCAATGAGTCCTTGATATTTAGTCGTTTTCAGCCAATATTTTGGATTTTTGAAAATTTCACTTTTTTGTGAAAATATCCACTAAATGAGGGAATAATATGTGTGAGGGTACCCCAGGAGAGTTCCAAATGTGTGTGGGTAGAATATATATCCCACGGGGGTAAAATTTAAAAAAGTTGAAAAAAATTTTTTTTGGACTTAGTCATTTTTCCGGCGTTTATCAGACTTTCAGATAGGGGAAATGACAGTGAGCATTCCGATCTCAGTTCCAGAGCGATTCGCCCAATGAGTCCTTGATATTTAGTCGTTTTCAGCCAATTTTCTGGACTTTTGAAAATTTCACTTTTTTGTGAAAATATCCACTAAATGAGGGAATAATATGTGTGAGGGAACCCCAGGAGAGTTCCAAATGTGTGTGAGTAGAATATATATCCCACGGGGGTAAAAATGAAAAAAGTTGAAAAAAAATTTTTTTTGAACTTAGTCATTTTTCCGGCGTTTTTCAGACTTTCAGATAGGGGAAATGTCAGTGAGCGTTCCGATTTCAGTTCCAGAGCAATTCGCCCAATGAGTCCTTGATATTTAGTCGTTTTCAGCCAATATTTTGGAATTTTGAAAATTTCACTTTTTTGTGAAAATATCCACTAAATGAGGGAATAATATGTGTGAGGGTACCCCAGGAGAGTTCCAAATGTGTGTGGGTAGAATATATATCCCACGGGGGTAAAATTGAAAAAAGTTTAAAAAAATATTTTTTTGGACTTAGTCATTTTTCCAGCGTTTATCAGACTTTCAGATAGGGGAAATGTCAGTGAGCATTCCGATTTCAGTTCCAGAGTGATTCCCCCAATGAGTCCTTGATATTTAGTCGTTTTCAGCCAATTTTCTGGATTTTTGAAAATTTCACTTTTTTGTGAAAATATCCACTAAATGAGGGAATAATATGTGTGAGGGAACCCCAGGAGAGTTCCAAATGTGTGTGAGTAGAATATATATCCCACGGGGGTAAAAATGAGAAAAGTTTAAAAAAAATTTTTTTTGAACTTAGTCATTTTTCCGGAGTTTATCAGACTTTCAGATAGGGGAAATGTGAGTGATCGTTCCGATTTCGGTTCCAGAGCGATTCGCCCAATGAGTCCTTGATATTTAGTCGTTTTCAGCCAATTTTCTGGATTTTTGAAAATTTCACTTTTTTGGGAAAATATCCACTAAATGAGGGAATAATATGTGTGAGGGTACCCCAGGAGAGTTCCAAATGTGTGTGGGTAGAATATATATCCCACGGGGTAAAATTGAAAAAAGTTGAAAAAAATTTTTTTTTGGACTTAGTCATTTTTCCGGCGTTTATCAGACTTTCAGATAGGGGAAATGTCAGTGAGCGTTCCGATTTCAGTTCCAGAGCAATTCGCCCAATGAGTCCTTGATATTTAGTCGTTTTCAGCCAATTTTCTGGATTTTTGAAAATTTCACTTTTTTGTGAAAATATCCACTAAATGAGGGAATAATATGTGTGAGGGAACCCCAGGAGAGTTCCAAATGTGTGTGAGTAGAATATATATCCCACGGGGGTAAAAATGAGAAAAGTTTAAAAAAATTTTTTTTTGAACTTAGTCATTTTTCCGGAGTTTATCAGACTTTCAGATAGGGGAAATGTGAGTGAGCGTTCCGATTTCGGTTCCAGAGCGATTCGCCCAATGAGTCCTTGATATTTAGTCGTTTTCAGCCAATTTTCTGGATTTTTGAAAATTTCACTTTTTTGTGAAAATATCCACTAAATGAGGGAATAATATGTGTGAGGGTACCCCAGGAGAGTTCCAAATGTGTGTGGGTAGAATATATATCCCACGGGGATAAAATTGAAAAAAGTTGAAAAAAAAATTTTTTTGGGACTTAGTCATTTTTCCGGCGTTTATCAGACTTTCAGATAGGGGAAATGTCAGTGAGCGTTCCGATTTCAGTTCCAGAGCAATTCGCCCAATGAGTCCTTGATATTTAGTCGTTTTCAGCCAATTTTCTGGATTTTTGAAAATTTCACTTTTTTGTGAAAATATCCACTAAATGAGGGAATAATATGTGTGAGGGTACCCCAGGAGAGTTCCAAATGTGTGTGGGTAGAATATATATCCCACGGGGGTAAAATTGAAAAAAGTTTAAAAAAAATTTTTTTTGGACTTAGTCATTTTTCCGGCGTTTATCAGACTTTCAGATAGGGGAAATGTCAGTGAGCATTCTGATTTCAGTTCCAGAGTGATTCGCCCAATGAGTCCTTGATATTTAGTCGTTTTCAGCCAATATTTTGGATTTTTGAAAATTTCACTTTTTTGTGAAAATATCCACTAAATGAGGGAATAATATGTGTGAGGGTACCCCAGGAGAGTTCCAAATGTGTGTGGGTAGAATATATATCCCACGGGGGTAAAATTTAAAAAAGTTGAAAAAAATTTTTTTTGGACTTAGTCATTTTTCCGGCGTTTATCAGACTTTCAGATAGGGGAAATGACAGTGAGCATTCCGATCTCAGTTCCAGAGCGATTCGCCCAATGAGTCCTTGATATTTAGTCGTTTTCAGCCAATTTTCTGGATTTTTGAAAATTTCACTTTTTTGTGAAAATATCCACTAAATGAGGGAATAATATGTGTGAGGGAACCCCAGGAGAGTTCCAAATGTGTGTGAGTAGAATATATATCCCACGGGGGTAAAAATGAGAAAAGTTTAAAAAAATTTTTTTTTGAACTTAGTCATTTTTCCGGAGTTTATCAGACTTTCAGATAGGGGAAATGTGAGTGAGCGTTCCGATTTCGGTTCCAGAGCGATTCGCCCAATCAGTCCTTGATATTTAGTCGTTTTCAGCCAATTTTCTGGATTTTTGAAAATTTCACTTTTTTGTGAAAATATCCACTAAATGAGGGAATAATATGTGTGAGGGTACCCCAGGAGAGTTCCAAATGTGTGTGGGTAGAATATATATCCCACGGGGGTAAAATTGAAAAAAGTTTAAAAAAAATTTTTTTTGGACTTAGTCATTTTTCCGGCGTTTATCAGACTTTCAGATAGGGGAAATGTCAGTGAGCATTCTGATTTCAGTTCCAGAGTGATTCGCCCAATGAGTCCTTGATATTTAGTCGTTTTCAGCCAATATTTTGGATTTTTGAAAATTTCACTTTTTTGTGAAAATATCCACTAAATGAGGGAACAATATGTGTGAGGGTACCCCAGGAGAGTTCCAAATGTGTGTGGGTAGAATATATATCCCACGGGGGTAAAATTTAAAAAAGTTGAAAAAAATTTTTTTTGGACTTAGTCATTTTTCCGGCGTTTATCAGACTTTCAGATAGGGGAAATGACAGTGAGCATTCCGATCTCAGTTCCAGAGCGATTCGCCCAATGAGTCCTTGATATTTAGTCGTTTTCAGCCAATTTTCTGGACTTTTGAAAATTTCACTTTTTTGTGAAAATATCCACTAAATGAGGGAATAATATGTGTGAGGGAACCCCAGGAGAGTTCCAAATGTGTGTGAGTAGAATATATATCCCACGGGGGTAAAAATGAGAAAAGTTTAAAAAAAAATTTTTTTGAACTTAGTCATTTTTCCAGCGTTTATCAGACTTTCAGATAGGGGAAATGTCAGTGAGCATTCCGATTTCTGTTCCAGAGTGATTCCCCCAATGAGTCCTTGATATTTAGTCGTTTTCAGCCAATATTTTGGATTTTTGAAAATTTCACTTTTTTGTGAAAATATCCACTAAATGAGGGAATAATATGTGTGAGGGTACCCCAGGAGAGTTCCAAATGTGTGTGGGTAGAATATATATCCCACGGGGGTAAAATTGAAAAAAGTTGAAAAAAATTTTTTTTTGGACTTAGTCATTTTTCCGGCGTTTATCAGACTTTCAGATAGGGGAAATGTCAGTGAGCGCTCCGATTTCAGTTCCAGAGCAATTTGCCCAATGAGTCCTTGATATTTAGTCGTTTTCAGCCAATATTTTGGAATTTTGAAAATTTCACTTTTTTGTGAAAATATCCACTAAATGAGGGAATAATATGTGTGAGGGTACCCCAGGAGAGTTCCAAATGTGTGTGGGTAGAATATATATCCCACGGGGGTAAAATTGAAAAAAGTTTAAAAAAATATTTTTTTGGACTTAGTCATTTTTCCAGCGTTTATCAGACTTTCAGAGAGGGGAAATGTCAGTGAGCATTCCGATTTCAGTTCCAGAGTGATTCCCCCAATGAGTCCTTGATATTTAGTCGTTTTCAGCCAATATTTTGGATTTTTGAAAATTTCACTTTTTTTGTGAAAATATCCACTAAATGAGGGAATAATATGTGTGAGGGTACCCCAGGAGAGTTCCAAATGTGTGTGGGTAGAATATATATCCCACGGGGGTAAAATTGAAAAAAGTTGAAAAAAATTTTTTTTTGGACTTAGTCATTTTTCCGGCGTTTATCAGACTTTCAGATAGGGGAAATGTCAGTGAGCGCTCCGATTTCAGTTCCAGAGCAATTCGCCAAATGAGTCCTTGATATTTAGTCGTTTTCAGCCAATTTTCTGGATTTTTGAAAATTTCACTTTTTTGTGAAAATATCCACTAAATGAGGGAATAATATGTGTGAGGGTACCCCAGGAGAGTTCCAAATGTGTGTGGGTAGAATATATATCCCACGGGGGTAAAATTGAAAAAAGTTGAAAAAAAATTTTTTTTGGACTTAGTCATTTTTCCGGCGTTTATCAGACTTTCAGATAGGGGAAATGTCAGTGAGCGCTCCGATTTCAGTTCCAGAGCAATTTGCCCAATGAGTCCTTGATATTTAGTCGTTTTCAGCCAATATTTTGGAATTTTGAAAATTTCACTTTTTTGTGAAAATATCCACTAAATGAGGGAATAATATGTGTGAGGGTACCCCAGGAGAGTTCCAAATGTGTGTGGGTAGAATATATATCCCACGGGGGTAAAATTGAAAAAAGTTTAAAAAAATATTTTTTTGGACTTAGTCATTTTTCCAGCGTTTATCAGACTTTCAGAGAGGGGAAATGTCAGTGAGCATTCCGATTTCAGTTCCAGAGTGATTCCCCCAATGAGTCCTTGATATTTAGTCGTTTTCAGCCAATATTTTGGATTTTTGAAAATTTCACTTTTTTTGTGAAAATATCCACTAAATGAGGGAATAATATGTGTGAGGGTACCCCAGGAGAGTTCCAAATGTGTGTGGGTAGAATATATATCCCACGGGGGTAAAATTGAAAAAAGTTGAAAAAAATTTTTTTTTGGACTTAGTCATTTTTCCGGCGTTTATCAGACTTTCAGATAGGGGAAATGTCAGTGAGCGCTCCGATTTCAGTTCCAGAGCAATTCGCCAAATGAGTCCTTGATATTTAGTCGTTTTCAGCCAATTTTCTGGATTTTTGAAAATTTCACTTTTTTGTGAAAATATCCACTAAATGAGGGAATAATATGTGTGAGGGTACCCCAGGAGAGTTCCAAATGTGTGTGGGTAGAATATATATCCCACGGGGGTAAAATTGAAAAAAGTTGAAAAAAAATTTTTTTTTTGGACTTAGTCATTTTTCCGGCGTTTATCAGACTTTCAGATAGGGGAAATGACAGTGAGCATTCCGATCTCAGTTCCAGAGCGATTCGCCCAATGAGTCCTTGATATTTAGTCGTTTTCAGCCAATTTTCTGGATTTTTGAAAATTTCACTTTTTTGTGAAAATATCCACTAAATGAGGGAATAATATGTGTGAGGGAACCCCAGGAGAGTTCCAAATGTGTGTGAGTAGAATATATATCCCACGGGGGTAAAAATGAGAAAAGTTTAAAAAAATTTTTTTTTGAACTTAGTCATTTTTCCGGAGTTTATCAGACTTTCAGATAGGGGAAATGTGAGTGAGCGTTCCGATTTCGGTTCCAGAGCGATTCGCCCAATGAGTCCTTGATATTTAGTCGTTTTCAGCCAATTTTCTGGATTTTTGAAAATTTCACTTTTTTGTGAAAATATCCACTAAATGAGGGAATAATATGTGTGAGGGTACCCCAGGAGAGTTCCAAATGTGTGTGGGTAGAATATATATCCCACGGGGGTAAAATTGAAAAAAGTTTAAAAAAAATTTTTTTTGGACTTAGTCATTTTTCCGGCGTTTATCAGACTTTCAGATAGGGGAAATGTCAGTGAGCATTCTGATTTCAGTTCCAGAGTGATTCGCCCAATGAGTCCTTGATATTTAGTCGTTTTCAGCCAATATTTTGGATTTTTGAAAATTTCACTTTTTTGTGAAAATATCCACTAAATGAGGGAACAATATGTGTGAGGGTACCCCAGGAGAGTTCCAAATGTGTGTGGGTAGAATATATATCCCACGGGGGTAAAATTTAAAAAAGTTGAAAAAAATTTTTTTTGGACTTAGTCATTTTTCCGGCGTTTATCAGACTTTCAGATAGGGGAAATGACAGTGAGCATTCCGATCTCAGTTCCAGAGCGATTCGCCCAATGAGTCCTTGATATTTAGTCGTTTTCAGCCAATTTTCTGGACTTTTGAAAATTTCACTTTTTTGTGAAAATATCCACTAAATGAGGGAATAATATGTGTGAGGGAACCCCAGGAGAGTTCCAAATGTGTGTGAGTAGAATATATATCCCACGGGGGTAAAAATGAGAAAAGTTTAAAAAAAAATTTTTTTGAACTTAGTCATTTTTCCAGCGTTTATCAGACTTTCAGATAGGGGAAATGTCAGTGAGCATTCCGATTTCTGTTCCAGAGTGATTCCCCCAATGAGTCCTTGATATTTAGTCGTTTTCAGCCAATATTTTGGATTTTTGAAAATTTCACTTTTTTGTGAAAATATCCACTAAATGAGGGAATAATATGTGTGAGGGTACCCCAGGAGAGTTCCAAATGTGTGTGGGTAGAATATATATCCCACGGGGGTAAAATTGAAAAAAGTTGAAAAAAATTTTTTTTTGGACTTAGTCATTTTTCCGGCGTTTATCAGACTTTCAGATAGGGGAAATGTCAGTGAGCGCTCCGATTTCAGTTCCAGAGCAATTTGCCCAATGAGTCCTTGATATTTAGTCGTTTTCAGCCAATATTTTGGAATTTTGAAAATTTCACTTTTTTGTGAAAATATCCACTAAATGAGGGAATAATATGTGTGAGGGTACCCCAGGAGAGTTCCAAATGTGTGTGGGTAGAATATATATCCCACGGGGGTAAAATTGAAAAAAGTTTAAAAAAATATTTTTTTGGACTTAGTCATTTTTCCAGCGTTTATCAGACTTTCAGAGAGGGGAAATGTCAGTGAGCATTCCGATTTCAGTTCCAGAGTGATTCCCCCAATGAGTCCTTGATATTTAGTCGTTTTCAGCCAATATTTTGGATTTTTGAAAATTTCACTTTTTTTGTGAAAATATCCACTAAATGAGGGAATAATATGTGTGAGGGTACCCCAGGAGAGTTCCAAATGTGTGTGGGTAGAATATATATCCCACGGGGGTAAAATTGAAAAAAGTTGAAAAAAATTTTTTTTTGGACTTAGTCATTTTTCCGGCGTTTATCAGACTTTCAGATAGGGGAAATGTCAGTGAGCGCTCCGATTTCAGTTCCAGAGCAATTCGCCAAATGAGTCCTTGATATTTAGTCGTTTTCAGCCAATTTTCTGGATTTTTGAAAATTTCACTTTTTTGTGAAAATATCCACTAAATGAGGGAATAATATGTGTGAGGGTACCCCAGGAGAGTTCCAAATGTGTGTGGGTAGAATATATATCCCACGGGGGTAAAATTGAAAAAAGTTGAAAAAAAATTTTTTTTGGACTTAGTCATTTTTCCGGCGTTTATCAGACTTTCAGATAGGGGAAATGTCAGTGAGCGCTCCGATTTCAGTTCCAGAGCAATTTGCCCAATGAGTCCTTGATATTTAGTCGTTTTCAGCCAATATTTTGGAATTTTGAAAATTTCACTTTTTTGTGAAAATATCCACTAAATGAGGGAATAATATGTGTGAGGGTACCCCAGGAGAGTTCCAAATGTGTGTGGGTAGAATATATATCCCACGGGGGTAAAATTGAAAAAAGTTTAAAAAAATATTTTTTTGGACTTAGTCATTTTTCCAGCGTTTATCAGACTTTCAGAGAGGGGAAATGTCAGTGAGCATTCCGATTTCAGTTCCAGAGTGATTCCCCCAATGAGTCCTTGATATTTAGTCGTTTTCAGCCAATATTTTGGATTTTTGAAAATTTCACTTTTTTTGTGAAAATATCCACTAAATGAGGGAATAATATGTGTGAGGGTACCCCAGGAGAGTTCCAAATGTGTGTGGGTAGAATATATATCCCACGGGGGTAAAATTGAAAAAAGTTGAAAAAAATTTTTTTTTGGACTTAGTCATTTTTCCGGCGTTTATCAGACTTTCAGATAGGGGAAATGTCAGTGAGCGCTCCGATTTCAGTTCCAGAGCAATTCGCCAAATGAGTCCTTGATATTTAGTCGTTTTCAGCCAATTTTCTGGATTTTTGAAAATTTCACTTTTTTGTGAAAATATCCACTAAATGAGGGAATAATATGTGTGAGGGTACCCCAGGAGAGTTCCAAATGTGTGTGGGTAGAATATATATCCCACGGGGGTAAAATTGAAAAAAGTTGAAAAAAAATTTTTTTTTTGGACTTAGTCATTTTTCCGGCGTTTATCAGACTTTCAGATAGGGGAAATGTCAGTGAGCGTTCCGATTTCAGTTCCAGAGCAATTCGCCCAATGAGTCCTTGATATTTAGTCGTTTTCAGCCAATATTTTGGAATTTTGAAAATTTCACTTTTTTCTGAAAATATCCACTAAATGAGGGAATAATATGTGTGAGGGTACCCCAGGAGAGTTCCAAATGTGTGTGGGTAGAATATATATCCCACGGGGGTAAAATTGAAAAAAGTTTAAAAAAATATTTTTTTGGACTTAGTCATTTTTCCAGCGTTTATCAGACTTTCAGATAGGGGAAATGTCAGTGAGCATTCCGATTTCAGTTCCAGAGTGATTCCCCCAATGAGTCCTTGATATTTAGTCATTTTCAGCCAATATTTTGGATTTTTGAAAATTTCAATTTTGTGAAAATATCCACTAAATGAGGGAATAATATGTGTGAGGGTACCCCAGGAGAGTTCCAAATGTGTGTGGGTAGAATATATATCCCACGGGGGTAAAATTGAAATAAGTTTAAAAAAATATTTTTTTGGACTTAGTCATTTTTCCAACGTTTATCAGACTTTCAGATAGGGGAAATGTCAGTGAGCATTCCGATTTCAGTTCTAGAGCGATTCGCCCAATGAGTCCTTGATATTTAGTAGTTTTCAGCCAATATTTTGGATTTTTGAAAATTTCACTTTTTTGTGAAAACGTCCACTAAATGAGGGAATAATATGTGTGAGGGTACCCCAGGAGAGTTCCAAATGTGTGTGGGTAGAATATATATCCCACGGGGGTAAAATTGAAAAAAGTTTAAAAAAATATTTTTTTGGACTTAGTCATTTTTCCAGCGTTTATCAGACTTTCAGATAGGGGAAATGTCAGTGAGCGTTCCGATTTCAGTTCCAGAGCAATTCGCCCAATGAGTCCTTGATATTTAGTCATTTTCAGCCAATTTTCTGGATTTTTGAAAATTTCACTTTTTTGTGAAAATATCCACTAAATGAGGGAATAATATGTGTGAGGGTACCCCAGGAGAGTTCCAAATGTGTGTGGGTAGAATATATATCCCACGGGGTTAAAATTGAAAAAAGTTTAAAAAAATTTTTTTTTGGACTTAGTCATTTTTCCGGCGTTTATCAGACTTTCAGATAGGGGAAATGTCAGTGAGCATTCCGATCTCAGTTCCAGAGCGATTCGCCCAATGAGTCCTTGATATTTAGTCGTTTTCAGCCAATTTTCTGGATTTTTGAAAATTTCACTTTTTTGTGAAAATATCCACTAAATGAGGGAATAATATGTGTGAGGGAACCCCAGGAGAGTTCCAAATGTGTGTGAGTAGAATATATATCCCACGGGGGTAAAAATGAAAAAAGTTTAAAAAAATTTTTTTTTTAACTTAGTCATTTTTCCGGCGTTTATCAGACTTTCAGATAGGGGAAATGTCAGTGAGCGTTCCGATTTCAGTTCCAGAGCAATTCGCCCAATGAGTCCTTGATATTTAGTCGTTTTCAGCCAATTTTCTGGATTTTTGAAAATTTCACTTTTTTGTGAAAATATCCACTAAATGAGGGAATAATATGTGTGAGGGTACCCCAGGAGAGTTCCAAATGTGTGTGGGTAGAATATATATCCCACGGGGGTAAAATTGAAAAAAGTTGAAAAAAATTTTTTTTTGGACTTAGTCATTTTTCCAGCGTTTATCAGACTTTCAGATAGGGGAAATGTCAGTGAGCATTCCGATTTCAGTTCTAGAGCGATTCGCCCAATGAGTCCTTGATATTTAGTAGTTTTCAGCCAATATTTTGGATTTTTGAAAATTTCACTTTTTTGTGAAAACGTCCACTAAATGAGGGAATAATATGTGTGAGGGTACCCCAGGAGAGTTCCAAATGTGTGTGGGTAGAATATATATCCCACGGGGGTAAAATTGAAAAAAGTTTAAAAAAATATTTTTTTGGACTTAGTCATTTTTCCAGCGTTTATCAGACTTTCAGATAGGGGAAATGTCAGTGAGCGTTCCGATTTCAGTTCCAGAGCAATTCGCCCAATGAGTCCTTGATATTTAGTCATTTTCAGCCAATTTTCTGGATTTTTGAAAATTTCACTTTTTTGTGAAAATATCCACTAAATGAGGGAATAATATGTGTGAGGGTACCCCAGGAGAGTTCCAAATGTGTGTGGGTAGAATATATATCCCACGGGGTTAAAATTGAAAAAAGTTGAAAAAAATTTTTTTTTGGACTTAGTCATTTTTCCAGCGTTTATCAGACTTTCAGATAGGGGAAATGTCAGTGAGCATTCCGATTTCAGTTCTAGAGCGATTCGCCCAATGAGTCCTTGATATTTAGTAGTTTTCAGCCAATATTTTGGATTTTTGAAAATTTCACTTTTTTGTGAAAACGTCCACTAAATGAGGGAATAATATGTGTGAGGGTACCCCAGGAGAGTTCCAAATGTGTGTGGGTAGAATATATATCCCACGGGGGTAAAATTGAAAAAAGTTTAAAAAAATATTTTTTTGGACTTAGTCATTTTTCCAGCGTTTATCAGACTTTCAGATAGGGGAAATGTCAGTGAGCGTTCCGATTTCAGTTCCAGAGCAATTCGCCCAATGAGTCCTTGATATTTAGTCATTTTCAGCCAATTTTCTGGATTTTTGAAAATTTCACTTTTTTGTGAAAATATCCACTAAATGAGGGAATAATATGTGTGAGGGTACCCCAGGAGAGTTCCAAATGTGTGTGGGTAGAATATATATCCCACGGGGTTAAAATTGAAAAAAGTTTAAAAAAATTTTTTTTTGGACTTAGTCATTTTTCCGGCGTTTATCAGACTTTCAGATAGGGGAAATGTCAGTGAGCATTCCGATTTCAGTTCCAGAGTGATTCGCCCAATGAGTCCTTGATATTTAGTCGTTTTCAGCCAATATTTTGGATTTTTGAAAATTTCACTTTTTTGTGAAAATATCCACTAAATGAGGGAATAATATGTGTGAGGGTACCCCAGGAGAGTTCCAAATGTGTGTGGGTAGAATATATATCCCACGGGGGTAAAATTTTAAAAAAATTTTAAAAATTTTTTTTTGGACTTAGTCATTTTTCCGGCGTTTATCAGACTTTCAGATAGGGGAAATGTGAGTGAGCGTTCCGATTTCGGTTCCAGAGCGATTCGCCCAATGAGTCCTTGATATTTAGTCGTTTTCAGCCAATTTTCTGGATTTTTGAAAATTTCACTTTTTTTGTGAAAATATCCACTAAATGAGGGAATAATATGTGTGAGGGTACCCCAGGAGAGTTCCAAATGTGTGTGGGTAGAATATATATCCCACGGGGGTAAAATTGAAAAAAGTTGAAAAAAATTTTTTTTTGGACTTAGTCATTTTTCCGGCGTTTATCAGACTTTCAGATAGGGGAAATGTCAGTGAGCATTCCGATTTCAGTTTCAGAGCAATTCGCCCAATGAGTCCTTGATATTTAGTCGTTTTCAGCCAATTTTCTGGATTTTTGAAAATTTCACTTTTTTGTGAAAATATCCACTAAATGAGGGAATAATATGTGTGAGGGTACCCCAGGAGAGTTCCAAATGTGTGTGGGTAGAATATATATCCCACGGGGGTAAAATTGAAAAAAGTTTAAAAAAATATTTTTTTGGACTTAGTCATTTTTCCAGCGTTTATCAGACTTTCAGATAGGGGAAATGTCAGTGAGCGTTCCTATTTCAGTTCCAGAGCAATTCGCCCAATGAGTCCTTGATATTTAGTCATTTTCAGCCAATTTTCTGGATTTTTGAAAATTTCACTTTTTTGTGAAAATATCCAATAAATGAGGGAATAATATGTGTGAGGGTACCCCAGGAGAGTTCCAAATGTGTGTGGGTAGAATATATATCCCACAGGGGTAAGATTGAAAAAAGTTGAAAAACATTTTTTTTTGGACTTAGTCATTTTTCCGGCGTTTATCAGACTTTCAGATAGGGGAAATGTCAGTGAACGTTCCGATTTCGGTTCCAGAGCGATTCGCCCAATGAGTCCTTGATATTTAGTCGTTTTCAGCCAATTTTCTGGATTTTTGAAAATTTCACTTTTTTGTGAAAACGTCCACTAAATGAGGGAATAATATGTGTGAGGGTACCCCAGGAGAGTTCCAAATGTGTGTGGGTAGAATATATATCCCACGGGGGTAAAATTGAAAAAAGTTTAAAAAAATATTTTTTTGGACTTAGTCATTTTTCCAGCGTTTATCAGACTTTCAGATAGGGGAAATGTCAGTGAGCATTCCGATTTCAGTTCCAGAGTGATTCGCCCAATGAGTCCTTGATATTTAGTCGTTTTCAGCCAATATTTTGGATTTTTGAAAATTTCACTTTTTTGTGAAAATATCCACTAAATGAGGGAATAATATGTGTGAGGGTACCCCAGGAGAGTTCCAAATGTGTGTGGGTAGAATATATATCCCACGGGGGTAAAATTTTAAAAAAATTAAAAAAATTTTTTTTTGGACTTAGTCATTTTTCCAGCGTTTATCAGACTTTCAGATAGGGGAAATGTCAGTGAGCATTCCGATTTCAGTTCTAGAGCGATTCGCCCAATGAGTCCTTGATATTTAGTAGTTTTCAGCCAATATTTTGGATTTTTGAAAATTTCACTTTTTTGTGAAAACGTCCACTAAATGAGGGAATAATATGTGTGAGGGTACCCCAGGAGAGTTCCAAATGTGTGTGGGTAGAATATATATCCCACGGGGGTAAAATTGAAAAAAGTTTAAAAAAATATTTTTTTGGACTTAGTCATTTTTCCAGCGTTTATCAGACTTTCAGATAGGGGAAATGTCAGTGAGCGTTCCGATTTCAGTTCCAGAGCAATTCGCCCAATGAGTCCTTGATATTTAGTCGTTTTCAGACAATTTTCTGGATTTTTGAAAATTTCACTTTTTTGTGAAAATATCCACTAAATGAGGGAATAATATGTGTGAGGGTACCCCAGGAGAGTTCCAAATGTGTGTGGGTAGAATATATATCCCACGGGGTTAAAATTGAAAAAAGTTTAAAAAAATTTTTTTTGGACTTAGTCATTTTTCCGGCGTTTATCAGACTTTCAGATAGGGGAAATGTGAGTGAGCATTCCGGTTTCAGTTCCAGAGCGATTCGCCCAATGAGTCCTTGATATTTAGTCGTTTTCAGCCAATTTTCTGGATTTTTGAAAATTTCACTTTTTTTGTGAAAATATCCACTAAATGAGGGAATAATATGTGTGAGGGTACCCCAGGAGAGTTCCAAATGTGTGTGGGTAGAATATATATCCCACGGGGGTAAAATTGAAAAAAGTTGAAAAAAATTTTTTTTTGGACTTAGTCATTTTTCCGGCGTTTATCAGACTTTCAGATAGGGGAAATGTCAGTGAGCATTCCGATTTCAGTTTCAGAGCAATTCGCCCAATGAGTCCTTGATATTTAGTCGTTTTCAGCCAATTTTCTGGATTTTTGAAAATTTCACTTTTTTGTGAAAATATCCACTAAATGAGGGAATAATATGTGTGAGGGTACCCCAGGAGAGTTCCAAATGTGTGTGGGTAGAATATATATCCCACGGGGGTAAAATTGAAAAAAGTTTAAAAAAATATTTTTTTGGACTTAGTCATTTTTCCAGCGTTTATCAGACTTTCAGATAGGGGAAATGTCAGTGAGCGTTCCTATTTCAGTTCCAGAGCAATTCGCCCAATGAGTCCTTGATATTTAGTCATTTTCAGCCAATTTTCTGGATTTTTGAAAATTTCACTTTTTTGTGAAAATATCCAATAAATGAGGGAATAATATGTGTGAGGGTACCCCAGGAGAGTTCCAAATGTGTGTGGGTAGAATATATATCCCACAGGGGTAAGATTGAAAAAAGTTGAAAAACATTTTTTTTTGGACTTAGTCATTTTTCCGGCGTTTATCAGACTTTCAGATAGGGGAAATGTCAGTGAACGTTCCGATTTCGGTTCCAGAGCGATTCGCCCAATGAGTCCTTGATATTTAGTCGTTTTCAGCCAATTTTCTGGATTTTTGAAAATTTCACTTTTTTGTGAAAACGTCCACTAAATGAGGGAATAATATGTGTGAGGGTACCCCAGGAGAGTTCCAAATGTGTGTGGGTAGAATATATATCCCACGGGGGTAAAATTGAAAAAAGTTTAAAAAAATATTTTTTTGGACTTAGTCATTTTTCCAGCGTTTATCAGACTTTCAGATAGGGGAAATGTCAGTGAGCATTCCGATTTCAGTTCCAGAGTGATTCGCCCAATGAGTCCTTGATATTTAGTCGTTTTCAGCCAATATTTTGGATTTTTGAAAATTTCACTTTTTTGTGAAAATATCCACTAAATGAGGGAATAATATGTGTGAGGGTACCCCAGGAGAGTTCCAAATGTGTGTGGGTAGAATATATATCCCACGGGGGTAAAATTTTAAAAAAATTAAAAAAATTTTTTTTTGGACTTAGTCATTTTTCCAGCGTTTATCAGACTTTCAGATAGGGGAAATGTCAGTGAGCATTCCGATTTCAGTTCTAGAGCGATTCGCCCAATGAGTCCTTGATATTTAGTAGTTTTCAGCCAATATTTTGGATTTTTGAAAATTTCACTTTTTTGTGAAAACGTCCACTAAATGAGGGAATAATATGTGTGAGGGTACCCCAGGAGAGTTCCAAATGTGTGTGGGTAGAATATATATCCCACGGGGGTAAAATTGAAAAAAGTTTAAAAAAATATTTTTTTGGACTTAGTCATTTTTCCAGCGTTTATCAGACTTTCAGATAGGGGAAATGTCAGTGAGCGTTCCGATTTCAGTTCCAGAGCAATTCGCCCAATGAGTCCTTGATATTTAGTCGTTTTCAGACAATTTTCTGGATTTTTGAAAATTTCACTTTTTTGTGAAAATATCCACTAAATGAGGGAATAATATGTGTGAGGGTACCCCAGGAGAGTTCCAAATGTGTGTGGGTAGAATATATATCCCACGGGGTTAAAATTGAAAAAAGTTTAAAAAAATTTTTTTTGGACTTAGTCATTTTTCCGGCGTTTATCAGACTTTCAGATAGGGGAAATGTGAGTGAGCATTCCGGTTTCAGTTCCAGAGCAATTCGCCCAATGAGTCCTTGATATTTAGTCGTTTTCATCCAATTTTCTGGATTTTTGAAAATTTCACTTTTTTGTGAAAATATCCACTGAATGAGGGAATAATATGTGTGAGGGTACCCCAGGAGAGTTCCAAATGTGTGTGGGTAGAATATATATCCCACGGGGGTAAAATTGAAAAAAGTTTAAAAAAATATTTTTTTGGACTTAGTCATTTTTCCAGCATTTATCAGACTTTCAGATAGGGGAAATGTCAGTGAGCGTTCCTATTTCAGTTCCAGAGCAATTCGCCCAATGAGTCCTTGATATTTAGTCATTTTCAGCCAATTTTCTGGATTTTTGAAAATTTCACTTTTTTGTGAAAATATCCAATAAATGAGGGAATAATATGTGTGAGGGTACCCCAGGAGAGTTCCAAATGTGTGTGGGTAGAATATATATCCCACAGGGGTAAGATTGAAAAAAGTTGAAAAACATTTTTTTTTGGACTTAGTCATTTTTCCGGCGTTTATCAGACTTTCAGATAGGGGAAATGTCAGTGAACGTTCCGATTTCGGTTCCAGAGCGATTCGCCCAATGAGTCCTTGATATTTAGTCGTTTTCAGCCAATTTTCTGGATTTTTGAAAATTTCACTTTTTTGTGAAAATATCCACTAAATGAGGGAATAATATGTGTGAGGGTACACCAGGAGAGTTCCAAATGTGTGTGGGTAGAATATATATCCCACGGGGGTAAAATTGAAAAAAGTTGAAAAACATTTTTTTTTGGACTTAGTCATTTTTCCGGCGTTTATCAGACTTTCAGATAGGGGAAATGTCAGTGAGCATTTCGATCTCAGTTCCAGAGCGATTCGCCCAATGAGTCCTTGATATTTAGTCGTTTTCAGCCAATTTTCTGGATTTTTGAAAATTTCACTTTTTTGTGAAAACGTCCACTAAATGAGGGAATAATATGTGTGAGGGTACCCCAGGAGAGTTCCAAATGTGTGTGGGTAGAATATATATCCCACAGGGGTAAGATTGAAAAAAGTTGAAAAACATTTTTTTTTGGACTTAGTCATTTTTCCGGCGTTTATCAGACTTTCAGATAGGGGAAATGTCAGTGAACGTTCCGATTTCGGTTCCAGAGCGATTCGCCCAATGAGTCCTTGATATTTAGTCGTTTTCAGCCAATTTTCTGGATTTTTGAAAATTTCACTTTTTTGTGAAAATATCCACTAAATGAGGGAATAATATGTGTGAGGGTACACCAGGAGAGTTCCAAATGTGTGTGGGTAGAATATATATCCCACGGGGGTAAAATTGAAAAAAGTTGAAAAACATTTTTTTTTGGACTTAGTCATTTTTCCGGCGTTTATCAGACTTTCAGATAGGGGAAATGTCAGTGAGCATTTCGATCTCAGTTCCAGAGCGATTCGCCCAATGAGTCCTTGATATTTAGTCGTTTTCAGCCAATTTTCTGGATTTTTGAAAATTTCACTTTTTTGTGAAAACGTCCACTAAATGAGGGAATAATATGTGTGAGGGTACCCCAGGAGAGTTCCAAATGTGTGTGGGTAGAATATATATCCCACGGGGGTAAAATTGAAAAAAGTTTAAAAAAATATTTTTTTGGACTTAGTCATTTTTCCAGCGTTTATCAGACTTTCAGATAGGGGAAATGTCAGTGAGCATTCCGATTTCAGTTCCAGAGTGATTCGCCCAATGAGTCCTTGATATTTAGTCGTTTTCAGCCAATATTTTGGATTTTTGAAAATTTCACTTTTTTGTGAAAATATCCACTAAATGAGGGAATAATATGTGTGAGGGTACCCCAGGAGAGTTCCAAATGTGTGTGGGTAGAATATATATCCCACGGGGGTAAAATTTAAAAAAAATTAAAAAAATATTTTTTTGGACTTAGTCATTTTTCCAGCGTTTATCAGACTTTCAGATAGGGGAAATGTCAGTGAGCGTTCCTATTTCAGTTCCAGAGCAATTCGCCCAATGAGTCCTTGATATTTAGTCATTTTCAGCCAATTTTCTGGATTTTTGAAAATTTCACTTTTTTGTGAAAATATCCAATAAATGAGGGAATAATATGTGTGAGGGTACCCCAGGAGAGTTCCAAATGTGTGTGGGTAGAATATATATCCCACAGGGGTAAGATTGAAAAAAGTTGAAAAACATTTTTTTTTGGACTTAGTCATTTTTCCGGCGTTTATCAGACTTTCAGATAGGGGAAATGTCAGTGAACGTTCCGATTTCGGTTCCAGAGCGATTCGCCCAATGAGTCCTTGATATTTAGTCGTTTTCAGCCAATTTTCTGGATTTTTGAAAATTTCACTTTTTTGTGAAAACGTCCACTAAATGAGGGAATAATATGTGTGAGGGTACCCCAGGAGAGTTCCAAATGTGTGTGGGTAGAATATATATCCCACGGGGGTAAAATTGAAAAAAGTTTAAAAAAATATTTTTTTGGACTTAGTCATTTTTCCAGCGTTTATCAGACTTTCAGATAGGGGAAATGTCAGTGAGCATTCCGATTTCAGTTCCAGAGTGATTCGCCCAATGAGTCCTTGATATTTAGTCGTTTTCAGCCAATATTTTGGATTTTTGAAAATTTCACTTTTTTGTGAAAATATCCACTAAATGAGGGAATAATATGTGTGAGGGTACCCCAGGAGAGTTCCAAATGTGTGTGGGTAGAATATATATCCCACGGGGGTAAAATTTAAAAAAAATTAAAAAAATATTTTTTTGGACTTAGTCATTTTTCCAGCGTTTATCAGACTTTCAGATAGGGGAAATGTCAGTGAGCATTCCGATTTCAGTTCTAGAGCGATTCGCCCAATGAGTCCTTGATATTTAGTAGTTTTCAGCCAATATTTTGGATTTTTGAAAATTTCACTTTTTTGTGAAAACGTCCACTAAATGAGGGAATAATATGTGTGAGGGTACCCCAGGAGAGTTCCAAATGTGTGTGGGTAGAATATATATCCCACGGGGGTAAAATTGAAAAAAGTTTAAAAAAATATTTTTTTGGACTTAGTCATTTTTCCAGCGTTTATCAGACTTTCAGATAGGGGAAATGTCAGTGAGCGTTCCGATTTCAGTTCCAGAGCAATTCGCCCAATGAGTCCTTGATATTTAGTCGTTTTCAGACAATTTTCTGGATTTTTGAAAATTTCACTTTTTTGTGAAAATATCCACTAAATGAGGGAATAATATGTGTGAGGGTACCCCAGGAGAGTTCCAAATGTGTGTGGGTAGAATATATATCCCACGGGGTTAAAATTGAAAAAAGTTTAAAAAAATTTTTTTTGGACTTAGTCATTTTTCCGGCGTTTATCAGACTTTCAGATAGGGGAAATGTCAGTGAGCATTCCGGTTTCAGTTCCAGAGCAATTCGCCCAATGAGTCCTTGATATTTAGTCGTTTTCATCCAATTTTCTGGATTTTTGAAAATTTCACTTTTTTGTGAAAATATCCACTGAATGAGGGAATAATATGTGTGAGGGTACCCCAGGAGAGTTCCAAATGTGTGTGGGTAGAATATATATCCCACGGGGGTAAAATTGAAAAAAGTTTAAAAAAATATTTTTTTGGACTTAGTCATTTTTCCAGCATTTATCAGACTTTCAGATAGGGGAAATGTCAGTGAGCGTTCCTATTTCAGTTCCAGAGCAATTCGCCCAATGAGTCCTTGATATTTAGTCATTTTCAGCCAATTTTCTGGATTTTTGAAAATTTCACTTTTTTGTGAAAATATCCAATAAATGAGGGAATAATATGTGTGAGGGTACCCCAGGAGAGTTCCAAATGTGTGTGGGTAGAATATATATCCCACAGGGGTAAGATTGAAAAAAGTTGAAAAACATTTTTTTTTGGACTTAGTCATTTTTCCGGCGTTTATCAGACTTTCAGATAGGGGAAATGTCAGTGAACGTTCCGATTTCGGTTCCAGAGCGATTCGCCCAATGAGTCCTTGATATTTAGTCGTTTTCAGCCAATTTTCTGGATTTTTGAAAATTTCACTTTTTTGTGAAAACGTCCACTAAATGAGGGAATAATATGTGTGAGGGTACCCCAGGAGAGTTCCAAATGTGTGTGGGTAGAATATATATCCCACGGGGGTAAAATTGAAAAAAGTTTAAAAAAATATTTTTTTGGACTTAGTCATTTTTCCAGCGTTTATCAGACTTTCAGATAGGGGAAATGTCAGTGAGCATTCCGATTTCAGTTCTAGAGCGATTCGCCCAATGAGTCCTTGATATTTAGTAGTTTTCAGCCAATATTTTGGATTTTTGAAAATTTCACTTTTTTGTGAAAACGTCCACTAAATGAGGGAATAATATGTGTGAGGGTACCCCAGGAGAGTTCCAAATGTGTGTGGGTAGAATATATATCCCACGGGGGTAAAATTGAAAAAAGTTTAAAAAAATATTTTTTTGGACTTAGTCATTTTTCCAGCGTTTATCAGACTTTCAGATAGGGGAAATGTCAGTGAGCGTTCCGATTTCAGTTCCAGAGCAATTCGCCCAATGAGTCCTTGATATTTAGTCGTTTTCAGACAATTTTCTGGATTTTTGAAAATTTCACTTTTTTGTGAAAATATCCACTAAATGAGGGAATAATATGTGTGAGGGTACCCCAGGAGAGTTCCAAATGTGTGTGGGTAGAATATATATCCCACGGGGTTAAAATTGAAAAAAGTTTAAAAAAATTTTTTTTGGACTTAGTCATTTTTCCGGCGTTTATCAGACTTTCAGATAGGGGAAATGTCAGTGAGCATTCCGGTTTCAGTTCCAGAGCAATTCGCCCAATGAGTCCTTGATATTTAGTCGTTTTCATCCAATTTTCTGGATTTTTGAAAATTTCACTTTTTTGTGAAAATATCCACTGAATGAGGGAATAATATGTGTGAGGGTACCCCAGGAGAGTTCCAAATGTGTGTGGGTAGAATATATATCCCACGGGGGTAAAATTGAAAAAAGTTTAAAAAAATATTTTTTTGGACTTAGTCATTTTTCCAGCATTTATCAGACTTTCAGATAGGGGAAATGTCAGTGAGCGTTCCTATTTCAGTTCCAGAGCAATTCGCCCAATGAGTCCTTGATATTTAGTCATTTTCAGCCAATTTTCTGGATTTTTGAAAATTTCACTTTTTTGTGAAAACGTCCACTAAATGAGGGAATAATATGTGTGAGGGTACCCCAGGAGAGTTCCAAATGTGTGTGGGTAGAATATATATCCCACGGGGGTAAAATTGAAAAAAGTTTAAAAAAATATTTTTTTGGACTTAGTCATTTTTCCAGCGTTTATCAGACTTTCAGATAGGGGAAATGTCAGTGAGCATTCCGATTTCAGTTCCAGAGTGATTCGCCCAATGAGTCCTTGATATTTAGTCGTTTTCAGCCAATATTTTGGATTTTTGAAAATTTCACTTTTTTGTGAAAATATCCACTAAATGAGGGAATAATATGTGTGAGGGTACCCCAGGAGAGTTCCAAATGTGTGTGGGTAGAATATATATCCCACGGGGGTAAAATTTAAAAAAAATTAAAAAAATATTTTTTTGGACTTAGTCATTTTTCCAGCGTTTATCAGACTTTCAGATAGGGGAAATGTCAGTGAGCGTTCCTATTTCAGTTCCAGAGCAATTCGCCCAATGAGTCCTTGATATTTAGTCATTTTCAGCCAATTTTCTGGATTTTTGAAAATTTCACTTTTTTGTGAAAATATCCAATAAATGAGGGAATAATATGTGTGAGGGTACCCCAGGAGAGTTCCAAATGTGTGTGGGTAGAATATATATCCCACAGGGGTAAGATTGAAAAAAGTTGAAAAACATTTTTTTTTGGACTTAGTCATTTTTCCGGCGTTTATCAGACTTTCAGATAGGGGAAATGTCAGTGAACGTTCCGATTTCGGTTCCAGAGCGATTCGCCCAATGAGTCCTTGATATTTAGTCGTTTTCAGCCAATTTTCTGGATTTTTGAAAATTTCACTTTTTTGTGAAAACGTCCACTAAATGAGGGAATAATATGTGTGAGGGTACCCCAGGAGAGTTCCAAATGTGTGTGGGTAGAATATATATCCCACGGGGGTAAAATTGAAAAAAGTTTAAAAAAATATTTTTTTGGACTTAGTCATTTTTCCAGCGTTTATCAGACTTTCAGATAGGGGAAATGTCAGTGAGCATTCCGATTTCAGTTCCAGAGTGATTCGCCCAATGAGTCCTTGATATTTAGTCGTTTTCAGCCAATATTTTGGATTTTTGAAAATTTCACTTTTTTGTGAAAATATCCACTAAATGAGGGAATAATATGTGTGAGGGTACCCCAGGAGAGTTCCAAATGTGTGTGGGTAGAATATATATCCCACGGGGGTAAAATTTAAAAAAAATTAAAAAAATATTTTTTTGGACTTAGTCATTTTTCCAGCGTTTATCAGACTTTCAGATAGGGGAAATGTCAGTGAGCATTCCGATTTCAGTTCTAGAGCGATTCGCCCAATGAGTCCTTGATATTTAGTAGTTTTCAGCCAATATTTTGGATTTTTGAAAATTTCACTTTTTTGTGAAAACGTCCACTAAATGAGGGAATAATATGTGTGAGGGTACCCCAGGAGAGTTCCAAATGTGTGTGGGTAGAATATATATCCCACGGGGGTAAAATTGAAAAAAGTTTAAAAAAATATTTTTTTGGACTTAGTCATTTTTCCAGCGTTTATCAGACTTTCAGATAGGGGAAATGTCAGTGAGCGTTCCGATTTCAGTTCCAGAGCAATTCGCCCAATGAGTCCTTGATATTTAGTCGTTTTCAGACAATTTTCTGGATTTTTGAAAATTTCACTTTTTTGTGAAAATATCCACTAAATGAGGGAATAATATGTGTGAGGGTACCCCAGGAGAGTTCCAAATGTGTGTGGGTAGAATATATATCCCACGGGGTTAAAATTGAAAAAAGTTTAAAAAAATTTTTTTTGGACTTAGTCATTTTTCCGGCGTTTATCAGACTTTCAGATAGGGGAAATGTCAGTGAGCATTCCGGTTTCAGTTCCAGAGCAATTCGCCCAATGAGTCCTTGATATTTAGTCGTTTTCATCCAATTTTCTGGATTTTTGAAAATTTCACTTTTTTGTGAAAATATCCACTGAATGAGGGAATAATATGTGTGAGGGTACCCCAGGAGAGTTCCAAATGTGTGTGGGTAGAATATATATCCCACGGGGGTAAAATTGAAAAAAGTTTAAAAAAATATTTTTTTGGACTTAGTCATTTTTCCAGCATTTATCAGACTTTCAGATAGGGGAAATGTCAGTGAGCGTTCCTATTTCAGTTCCAGAGCAATTCGCCCAATGAGTCCTTGATATTTAGTCATTTTCAGCCAATTTTCTGGATTTTTGAAAATTTCACTTTTTTGTGAAAATATCCAATAAATGAGGGAATAATATGTGTGAGGGTACCCCAGGAGAGTTCCAAATGTGTGTGGGTAGAATATATATCCCACAGGGGTAAGATTGAAAAAAGTTGAAAAACATTTTTTTTTGGACTTAGTCATTTTTCCGGCGTTTATCAGACTTTCAGATAGGGGAAATGTCAGTGAACGTTCCGATTTCGGTTCCAGAGCGATTCGCCCAATGAGTCCTTGATATTTAGTCGTTTTCAGCCAATTTTCTGGATTTTTGAAAATTTCACTTTTTTGTGAAAACGTCCACTAAATGAGGGAATAATATGTGTGAGGGTACCCCAGGAGAGTTCCAAATGTGTGTGGGTAGAATATATATCCCACGGGGGTAAAATTGAAAAAAGTTTAAAAAAATATTTTTTTGGACTTAGTCATTTTTCCAGCGTTTATCAGACTTTCAGATAGGGGAAATGTCAGTGAGCATTCCGATTTCAGTTCCAGAGTGATTCGCCCAATGAGTCCTTGATATTTAGTCGTTTTCAGCCAATATTTTGGATTTTTGAAAATTTCACTTTTTTGTGAAAATATCCACTAAATGAGGGAATAATATGTGTGAGGGTACCCCAGGAGAGTTCCAAATGTGTGTGGGTAGAATATATATCCCACGGGGGTAAAATTTTAAAAAAATTAAAAAAATATTTTTTTGGACTTAGTCATTTTTCCAGCGTTTATCAGACTTTCAGATAGGGGAAATGTCAGTGAGCATTCCGATTTCAGTTCTAGAGCGATTCGCCCAATGAGTCCTTGATATTTAGTAGTTTTCAGCCAATATTTTGGATTTTTGAAAATTTCACTTTTTTGTGAAAACGTCCACTAAATGAGGGAATAATATGTGTGAGGGTACCCCAGGAGAGTTCCAAATGTGTGTGGGTAGAATATATATCCCACGGGGGTAAAATTGAAGAAAGTTTAAAAAAATATTTTTTTGGACTTAGTCATTTTTCCAGCGTTTATCAGACTTTCAGATAGGGGAAATGTCAGTGAGCGTTCCGATTTCAGTTCCAGAGCAATTCGCCCAATGAGTCCTTGATATTTAGTCGTTTTCAGACAATTTTCTGGATTTTTGAAAATTTCACTTTTTTGTGAAAATATCCACTAAATGAGGGAATAATATGTGTGAGGGTACCCCAGGAGAGTTCCAAATGTGTGTGGGTAGAATATATATCCCACGGGGTTAAAATTGAAAAAAGTTTAAAAAAATTTTTTTTGGACTTAGTCATTTTTCCGGCGTTTATCAGACTTTCAGATAGGGGAAATGTCAGTGAGCATTCCGGTTTCAGTTCCAGAGCAATTCGCCCAATGAGTCCTTGATATTTAGTCGTTTTCATCCAATTTTCTGGATTTTTGAAAATTTCACTTTTTTGTGAAAATATCCACTGAATGAGGGAATAATATGTGTGAGGGTACCCCAGGAGAGTTCCAAATGTGTGTGGGTAGAATATATATCCCACGGGGGTAAAATTGAAAAAAGTTTAAAAAAATATTTTTTTGGACTTAGTCATTTTTCCAGCATTTATCAGACTTTCAGATAGGGGAAATGTCAGTGAGCGTTCCTATTTCAGTTCCAGAGCAATTCGCCCAATGAGTCCTTGATATTTAGTCATTTTCAGCCAATTTTCTGGATTTTTGAAAATTTCACTTTTTTGTGAAAATATCCAATAAATGAGGGAATAATATGTGTGAGGGTACCCCAGGAGAGTTCCAAATGTGTGTGGGTAGAATATATATCCCACAGGGGTAAGATTGAAAAAAGTTGAAAAACATTTTTTTTTGGACTTAGTCATTTTTCCGGCGTTTATCAGACTTTCAGATAGGGGAAATGTCAGTGAACGTTCCGATTTCGGTTCCAGAGCGATTCGCCCAATGAGTCCTTGATATTTAGTCGTTTTCAGCCAATTTTCTGGATTTTTGAAAATTTCACTTTTTTGTGAAAACGTCCACTAAATGAGGGAATAATATGTGTGAGGGTACCCCAGGAGAGTTCCAAATGTGTGTGGGTAGAATATATATCCCACGGGGGTAAAATTGAAAAAAGTTTAAAAAAATATTTTTTTGGACTTAGTCATTTTTCCAGCGTTTATCAGACTTTCAGATAGGGGAAATGTCAGTGAGCATTCCGATTTCAGTTCCAGAGTGATTCGCCCAATGAGTCCTTGATATTTAGTCGTTTTCAGCCAATATTTTGGATTTTTGAAAATTTCACTTTTTTGTGAAAATATCCACTAAATGAGGGAATAATATGTGTGAGGGTACCCCAGGAGAGTTCCAAATGTGTGTGGGTAGAATATATATCCCACGGGGGTAAAATTTTAAAAAAATTAAAAAAATATTTTTTTGGACTTAGTCATTTTTCCAGCGTTTATCAGACTTTCAGATAGGGGAAATGTCAGTGAGCATTCCGATTTCAGTTCTAGAGCGATTCGCCCAATGAGTCCTTGATATTTAGTAGTTTTCAGCCAATATTTTGGATTTTTGAAAATTTCACTTTTTTGTGAAAACGTCCACTAAATGAGGGAATAATATGTGTGAGGGTACCCCAGGAGAGTTCCAAATGTGTGTGGGTAGAATATATATCCCACGGGGGTAAAATTGAAGAAAGTTTAAAAAAATATTTTTTTGGACTTAGTCATTTTTCCAGCGTTTATCAGACTTTCAGATAGGGGAAATGTCAGTGAGCGTTCCGATTTCAGTTCCAGAGCAATTCGCCCAATGAGTCCTTGATATTTAGTCGTTTTCAGACAATTTTCTGGATTTTTGAAAATTTCACTTTTTTGTGAAAATATCCACTAAATGAGGGAATAATATGTGTGAGGGTACCCCAGGAGAGTTCCAAATGTGTGTGGGTAGAATATATATCCCACGGGGTTAAAATTGAAAAAAGTTTAAAAAAATTTTTTTTGGACTTAGTCATTTTTCCGGCGTTTATCAGACTTTCAGATAGGGGAAATGTCAGTGAGCATTCCGGTTTCAGTTCCAGAGCAATTCGCCCAATGAGTCCTTGATATTTAGTCGTTTTCATCCAATTTTCTGGATTTTTGAAAATTTCACTTTTTTGTGAAAATATCCACTGAATGAGGGAATAATATGTGTGAGGGTACCCCAGGAGAGTTCCAAATGTGTGTGGGTAGAATATATATCCCACGGGGGTAAAATTGAAAAAAGTTTAAAAAAATATTTTTTTGGACTTAGTCATTTTTCCAGCATTTATCAGACTTTCAGATAGGGGAAATGTCAGTGAGCGTTCCTATTTCAGTTCCAGAGCAATTCGCCCAATGAGTCCTTGATATTTAGTCATTTTCAGCCAATTTTCTGGATTTTTGAAAATTTCACTTTTTTGTGAAAATATCCAATAAATGAGGGAATAATATGTGTGAGGGTACCCCAGGAGAGTTCCAAATGTGTGTGGGTAGAATATATATCCCACAGGGGTAAGATTGAAAAAAGTTGAAAAACATTTTTTTTTGGACTTAGTCATTTTTCCGGCGTTTATCAGACTTTCAGATAGGGGAAATGTCAGTGAACGTTCCGATTTCGGTTCCAGAGCGATTCGCCCAATGAGTCCTTGATATTTAGTCGTTTTCAGCCAATTTTCTGGATTTTTGAAAATTTCACTTTTTTGTGAAAACGTCCACTAAATGAGGGAATAATATGTGTGAGGGTACCCCAGGAGAGTTCCAAATGTGTGTGGGTAGAATATATATCCCACGGGGGTAAAATTGAAAAAAGTTTAAAAAAATATTTTTTTGGACTTAGTCATTTTTCCAGCGTTTATCAGACTTTCAGATAGGGGAAATGTCAGTGAGCATTCCGATTTCAGTTCCAGAGTGATTCGCCCAATGAGTCCTTGATATTTAGTCGTTTTCAGCCAATATTTTGGATTTTTGAAAATTTCACTTTTTTGTGAAAATATCCACTAAATGAGGGAATAATATGTGTGAGGGTACCCCAGGAGAGTTCCAAATGTGTGTGGGTAGAATATATATCCCACGGGGGTAAAATTGAAAAAAGTTTAAAAAAATATTTTTTTGGACTTAGTCATTTTTCCAGCGTTTATCAGACTTTCAGATAGGGGAAATGTCAGTGAGCGTTCCGATTTCAGTTCCAGAGCAATTCGCCCAATGAGTCCTTGATATTTAGTCGTTTTCATCCAATTTTCTGGATTTTTGAAAATTTCACTTTTTTGTGAAAATATCCACTAAATGAGGGAATAATATGTGTGAGGGTACCCCAGGAGAGTTCCAAATGTGTGTGGGTAGAATATATATCCCACGGGGTTAAAATTGAAAAAAGTTTAAAAAAATTTTTTTTGGACTTAGTCATTTTTCCGGCGTTTATCAGACTTTCAGATAGGGGAAATGTCAGTGAGCATTCCGGTTTCAGTTCCAGAGCAATTCGCCCAATGAGTCCTTGATATTTAGTCGTTTTCATCCAATTTTCTGGATTTTTGAAAATTTCACTTTTTTGTGAAAATATCCACTGAATGAGGGAATAATATGTGTGAGGGTACCCCAGGAGAGTTCCAAATGTGTGTGGGTAGAATATATATCCCACGGGGGTAAAATTGAAAAAAGTTTAAAAAAATATTTTTTTGGACTTAGTCATTTTTCCAGCATTTATCAGACTTTCAGATAGGGGAAATGTCAGTGAGCGTTCCTATTTCAGTTCCAGAGCAATTCGCCCAATGAGTCCTTGATATTTAGTCATTTTCAGCCAATTTTCTGGATTTTTGAAAATTTCACTTTTTTGTGAAAATATCCACTAAATGAGGGAATAATATGTGTGAGGGTACCCCAGGAGAGTTCCAAATGTGTGTGGGTAGAATATATATCCCACGGGGTTAAAATTGAAAAAAGTTTAAAAAAATTTTTTTTGGACTTAGTCATTTTTCCGGCGTTTATCAGACTTTCAGATAGGGGAAATGTCAGTGAGCATTCCGGTTTCAGTTCCAGAGCAATTCGCCCAATGAGTCCTTGATATTTAGTCGTTTTCATCCAATTTTCTGGATTTTTGAAAATTTCACTTTTTTGTGAAAATATCCACTGAATGAGGGAATAATATGTGTGAGGGTACCCCAGGAGAGTTCCAAATGTGTGTGGGTAGAATATATATCCCACGGGGGTAAAATTGAAAAAAGTTTAAAAAAATATTTTTTTGGACTTAGTCATTTTTCCAGCATTTATCAGACTTTCAGATAGGGGAAATGTCAGTGAGCGTTCCTATTTCAGTTCCAGAGCAATTCGCCCAATGAGTCCTTGATATTTAGTCATTTTCAGCCAATTTTCTGGATTTTTGAAAATTTCACTTTTTTGTGAAAATATCCAATAAATGAGGGAATAATATGTGTGAGGGTACCCCAGGAGAGTTCCAAATGTGTGTGGGTAGAATATATATCCCACGGGGGTAAAATTGAAAAAAGTTGAAAAAAATTTTTTTTTGGACTTAGTCATTTTTCCGGCGTTTATCAGACTTTCAGATAGGGGAAATGTCAGTGCGCGCTCCGATTTCAGTTCCAGAGCAATTCGCCCAATGAGTCCTTGATATTTAGTCGTTTTCAGCCAATTTTCTGGATTTTTGAAAATTTCACTTTTTTGTGAAAATATCCACTAAATGAGGGAATAATATGTGTGAGGGTACACCAGGAGAGTTCCAAATGTGTGTGGGTAGAATATATATCCCACGGGGGTAAAATTGAAAAAAGTTGAAAAACATTTTTTTTTGGACTTAGTCATTTTTCCGGCGTTTATCAGACTTTCAGATAGGGGAAATGTCAGTGAGCATTCCGATCTCAGTTCCAGAGCGATTCGCCCAATGAGTCCTTGATATTTAGTCGTTTTCAGCCAATTTTCTGGATTTTTGAAAATTTCACTTTTTTGTGAAAACGTCCACTAAATGAGGGAATAATATGTGTGAGGGTACCCCAGGAGAGTTCCAAATGTGTGTGGGTAGAATATATATCCCACGGGGGTAAAATTGAAAAAAGTTTAAAAAAATATTTTTTTGGACTTAGTCATTTTTCCAGCGTTTATCAGACTTTCAGATAGGGGAAATGTCAGTGAGCGTTCCGATTTCAGTTCCAGAGCAATTCGCCCAATGAGTCCTTGATATTTAGTCATTTTCAGCCAATTTTCTGGATTTTTGAAAATTTCACTTTTTTGTGAAAATATCCACTAAATGAGGGAATAATATGTGTGAGGGTACCCCAGGAGAGTTCCAAATGTGTGTGGGTAGAATATATATCCCACGGGGGTAAAATTTTAAAAAAATTTAAAAAATTTTTTTTTGGACTTAGTCATTTTTCCGGCGTTTATCAGACTTTCAGATAGGGGAAATGTCAGTGAGCATTCCGATTTCAGTTCCAGAGTGATTCGCCCAATGAGTCCTTGATATTTAGTCGTTTTCAGCCAATTTTCTGGATTTTTGAAAATTTCACTTTTTTTGTGAAAATATCCACTAAATGAGGGAATAATATGTGTGAGGGTACCCCAGGAGAGTTCCAAATGTGTGTGGGTAGAATATATATCCCACGGGGGTAAAATTGAAAAAAGTTGAAAAAAATATTTTTTTGGACTTAGTCATTTTTCCGGCGTTTATCAGACTTTCAGATAGGGGAAATGTCAGTGAGCGTTCCGATTTCAGTTCCAGAGCAATTCGCCCAATGAGTCCTTGATATTTAGTCGTTTTCAGACAATTTTCTGGATTTTTGAAAATTTCACTTTTTTGTGAAAATATCCACTAAATGAGGGAATAATATGTTTGAGGGTACCCCAGGAGAGTTCCAAATGTGTGTGGGTAGAATATATATCCCACGGGGTTAAAATTGAAAAAAGTTTTAAAAAATTTTTTTTGGACTTAGTCATTTTTCCGGCGTTTATCAGACTTTCAGATAGGGGAAATGTCAGTGAGCGTTCCGATTTCAGTTCCAGAGCAATTCGCCCAATGAGTCCTTGATATTTAGTCGTTTTCAGCCAATATTTTGGAATTTTGAAAATTTCACTTTTTTGTGAAAATATCCACTAAATGAGGGAATAATATGTGTGAGGGTACCCCAGGAGCGTTCCAAATGTGTGTGGGTAGAATATATATCCCACGGGGGTAAAATTGAAAAAAGTTTAAAAAAATATTTTTTTGGACTTAGTCATTTTTCTAGCGTTTATCAGACTTTCAGATAGGGGAAATGTCAGTGAGCGCTCCGATTTCAGTTCCAGAGCAATTCGCCCAATGAGTCCTTGATATTTAGTCGTTTTCAGCCAATAATTTGGATTTTTGAAAAATTTCACTTTTTTGTGAAAATATCCACTAAATGAGGGAATAATATGTGTGAGGGTACCCCAGGAGAGTTCCAAATGTGTGTGGGTAGAATATATATCCCACGGGGGTAAAATTGAAAAAAGTTGAAAAAAATTTTTTTTTGGACTTAGTCATTTTTCCAGCGTTTATCAGACTTTCAGATAGGGGAAATGTCAGTGAGCATTCCGATTTCAGTTCTAGAGCGATTCGCCCAATGAGTCCTTGATATTTAGTCGTTTTCAGCCAATATTTTGGATTTTTGAAAATTTCACTTTTTTGTGAAAATATCCACTAAATGAGGGAATAATATGTGTGAGGGTACCCCAGGAGAGTTCCAAATGTGTGTGGGTAGAATATATATCCCACGGGGGTAAAATTTTAAAAAAAATTTAAAAATTTTTTTTTGGACTTAGTCATTTTTCCGGCGTTTATCAGACTTTCAGATAGGGGAAATGTGAGTGAGCGTTCCGATTTCGGTTCCAGAGCGATTCGCCCAATGAGTCCTTGATATTTAGTCGTCTTCAGCCAATTTTCTGGATTTTTGAAAATTTCACTTTTTTTGTGAAAATATCCACTAAATGAGGGAATAATATGTGTGAGGGTACCCCAGGAGAGTTCCAAATGTGTGTGGGTAGAATATATATCCCACGGGGTTAAAATTGAAAAAAGTTTAAAAAAATTTTTTTTGGACTTAGTCATTTTTCCGGCGTTTATCAGACTTTCAGATAGGGGAAATGTCAGTGAGCATTCCGGTTTCAGTTCCAGAGCAATTCGCCCAATGAGTCCTTGATATTTAGTCGTTTTCATCCAATTTTCTGGATTTTTGAAAATTTCACTTTTTTGTGAAAATATCCACTGAATGAGGGAATAATATGTGTGAGGGTACCCCAGGAGAGTTCCAAATGTGTGTGGGTAGAATATATATCCCACGGGGGTAAAATTGAAAAAAGTTTAAAAAAATATTTTTTTGGACTTAGTCATTTTTCCAGCATTTATCAGACTTTCAGATAGGGGAAATGTCAGTGAGCGTTCCTATTTCAGTTCCAGAGCAATTCGCCCAATGAGTCCTTGATATTTAGTCATTTTCAGCCAATTTTCTGGATTTTTGAAAATTTCACTTTTTTGTGAAAATATCCAATAAATGAGGGAATAATATGTGTGAGGGTACCCCAGGAGAGTTCCAAATGTGTGTGGGTAGAATATATATCCCACGGGGGTAAAATTGAAAAAAGTTGAAAAAAATTTTTTTTTGGACTTAGTCATTTTTCCGGCGTTTATCAGACTTTCAGATAGGGGAAATGTCAGTGCGCGCTCCGATTTCAGTTCCAGAGCAATTCGCCCAATGAGTCCTTGATATTTAGTCGTTTTCAGCCAATTTTCTGGATTTTTGAAAATTTCACTTTTTTGTGAAAATATCCACTAAATGAGGGAATAATATGTGTGAGGGTACACCAGGAGAGTTCCAAATGTGTGTGGGTAGAATATATATCCCACGGGGGTAAAATTGAAAAAAGTTGAAAAACATTTTTTTTTGGACTTAGTCATTTTTCCGGCGTTTATCAGACTTTCAGATAGGGGAAATGTCAGTGAGCATTCCGATCTCAGTTCCAGAGCGATTCGCCCAATGAGTCCTTGATATTTAGTCGTTTTCAGCCAATTTTCTGGATTTTTGAAAATTTCACTTTTTTGTGAAAACGTCCACTAAATGAGGGAATAATATGTGTGAGGGTACCCCAGGAGAGTTCCAAATGTGTGTGGGTAGAATATATATCCCACGGGGGTAAAATTGAAAAAAGTTTAAAAAAATATTTTTTTGGACTTAGTCATTTTTCCAGCGTTTATCAGACTTTCAGATAGGGGAAATGTCAGTGAGCGTTCCGATTTCAGTTCCAGAGCAATTCGCCCAATGAGTCCTTGATATTTAGTCATTTTCAGCCAATTTTCTGGATTTTTGAAAATTTCACTTTTTTGTGAAAATATCCACTAAATGAGGGAATAATATGTGTGAGGGTACCCCAGGAGAGTTCCAAATGTGTGTGGGTAGAATATATATCCCACGGGGGTAAAATTTTAAAAAAATTTAAAAAATTTTTTTTTGGACTTAGTCATTTTTCCGGCGTTTATCAGACTTTCAGATAGGGGAAATGTCAGTGAGCATTCCGATTTCAGTTCCAGAGTGATTCGCCCAATGAGTCCTTGATATTTAGTCGTTTTCAGCCAATTTTCTGGATTTTTGAAAATTTCACTTTTTTTGTGAAAATATCCACTAAATGAGGGAATAATATGTGTGAGGGTACCCCAGGAGAGTTCCAAATGTGTGTGGGTAGAATATATATCCCACGGGGGTAAAATTGAAAAAAGTTGAAAAAAATATTTTTTTGGACTTAGTCATTTTTCCGGCGTTTATCAGACTTTCAGATAGGGGAAATGTCAGTGAGCGTTCCGATTTCAGTTCCAGAGCAATTCGCCCAATGAGTCCTTGATATTTAGTCGTTTTCAGACAATTTTCTGGATTTTTGAAAATTTCACTTTTTTGTGAAAATATCCACTAAATGAGGGAATAATATGTTTGAGGGTACCCCAGGAGAGTTCCAAATGTGTGTGGGTAGAATATATATCCCACGGGGTTAAAATTGAAAAAAGTTTTAAAAAATTTTTTTTGGACTTAGTCATTTTTCCGGCGTTTATCAGACTTTCAGATAGGGGAAATGTCAGTGAGCGTTCCGATTTCAGTTCCAGAGCAATTCGCCCAATGAGTCCTTGATATTTAGTCGTTTTCAGCCAATATTTTGGAATTTTGAAAATTTCACTTTTTTGTGAAAATATCCACTAAATGAGGGAATAATATGTGTGAGGGTACCCCAGGAGCGTTCCAAATGTGTGTGGGTAGAATATATATCCCACGGGGGTAAAATTGAAAAAAGTTTAAAAAAATATTTTTTTGGACTTAGTCATTTTTCTAGCGTTTATCAGACTTTCAGATAGGGGAAATGTCAGTGAGCGCTCCGATTTCAGTTCCAGAGCAATTCGCCCAATGAGTCCTTGATATTTAGTCGTTTTCAGCCAATAATTTGGATTTTTGAAAAATTTCACTTTTTTGTGAAAATATCCACTAAATGAGGGAATAATATGTGTGAGGGTACCCCAGGAGAGTTCCAAATGTGTGTGGGTAGAATATATATCCCACGGGGGTAAAATTGAAAAAAGTTGAAAAAAATTTTTTTTTGGACTTAGTCATTTTTCCAGCGTTTATCAGACTTTCAGATAGGGGAAATGTCAGTGAGCATTCCGATTTCAGTTCTAGAGCGATTCGCCCAATGAGTCCTTGATATTTAGTCGTTTTCAGCCAATATTTTGGATTTTTGAAAATTTCACTTTTTTGTGAAAATATCCACTAAATGAGGGAATAATATGTGTGAGGGTACCCCAGGAGAGTTCCAAATGTGTGTGGGTAGAATATATATCCCACGGGGGTAAAATTTTAAAAAAAATTTAAAAATTTTTTTTTGGACTTAGTCATTTTTCCGGCGTTTATCAGACTTTCAGATAGGGGAAATGTGAGTGAGCGTTCCGATTTCGGTTCCAGAGCGATTCGCCCAATGAGTCCTTGATATTTAGTCGTTTTCAGCCAATTTTCTGGATTTTTGAAAATTTCACTTTTTTTGTGAAAATATCCACTAAATGAGGGAATAATATGTGTGAGGGTACCCCAGGAGAGTTCCAAATGTGTGTGGGTAGAATATATATCCCACGGGGGTAAAATTGAAAAAAGTTGAAAAAAATTTTTTTTTGGACTTAGTCATTTTTCCGGCGTTTATCAGATTTTCAGATAGGGGAAATGTGAGTGAGCGTTCCGATTTCGGTTCCAGAGCGATTCGCCCAATGAGTCCTTGATATTTAGTCGTTTTCAGAAAATTTTCTGGATTTTTGAAAATTTCACTTTTTTGTGAAAATATCCACTAAATGAGGGAATAATATGTGTGAGGGTACACCAGGAGAGTTCCAAATGTGTGTGGGTAGAATATATATCCCACGGGGGTAAAATTGAAAAAAGTTGAAAAACATTTTTTTTTGGACTTAGTCATTTTTCCGGCGTTTATCAGACTTTCAGATAGGGGAAATGTCAGTGAGCATTCCGATCTCAGTTCCAGAGCGATTCGCCCAATGAGTCCTTGATATTTAGTCGTTTTCAGCCAATTTTCTGGATTTTTGAAAATTTCACTTTTTTGTGAAAACGTCCACTAAATGAGGGAATAATATGTGTGAGGGTACCCCAGGAGAGTTCCAAATGTGTGTGGGTAGAATATATATCCCACGGGGGTAAAATTGAAAAAAGTTTAAAAAAATATTTTTTTGGACTTAGTCATTTTTCCGGCGTTTATCAGACTTTCAGATAGGGGAAATGTCAGTGAGCATTCCGATTTCAGTTCCAGAGTGATTCGCCCAATGAGTCCTTGATATTTAGTCGTTTTCAGCCAATTTTCTGGATTTTTGAAAATTTCACTTTTTTTGTGAAAATATCCACTAAATGAGGGAATAATATGTGTGAGGGTACCCCAGGAGAGTTCCAAATGTGTGTGGGTAGAATATATATCCCACGGGGGTAAAATTGAAAAAAGTTTAAAAAAATATTTTTTTGGACTTAGTCATTTTTCCAGCATTTATCAGACTTTCAGATAGGGGAAATGTCAGTGAGCGTTCCTATTTCAGTTCCAGAGCAATTCGCCCAATGAGTCCTTGATATTTAGTCATTTTCAGCCAATTTTCTGGATTTTTGAAAATTTCACTTTTTTGTGAAAATATCCAATAAATGAGGGAATAATATGTGTGAGGGTACCCCAGGAGAGTTCCAAATGTGTGTGGGTAGAATATATATCCCACGGGGGTAAAATTGAAAAAAGTTGAAAAAAATTTTTTTTTGGACTTAGTCATTTTTCCGGCGTTTATCAGACTTTCAGATAGGGGAAATGTCAGTGCGCGCTCCGATTTCAGTTCCAGAGCAATTCGCCCAATGAGTCCTTGATATTTAGTCGTTTTCAGCCAATTTTCTGGATTTTTGAAAATTTCACTTTTTTGTGAAAATATCCACTAAATGAGGGAATAATATGTGTGAGGGTACACCAGGAGAGTTCCAAATGTGTGTGGGTAGAATATATATCCCACGGGGGTAAAATTGAAAAAAGTTGAAAAACATTTTTTTTTGGACTTAGTCATTTTTCCGGCGTTTATCAGACTTTCAGATAGGGGAAATGTCAGTGAGCATTCCGATCTCAGTTCCAGAGCGATTCGCCCAATGAGTCCTTGATATTTAGTCGTTTTCAGCCAATTTTCTGGATTTTTGAAAATTTCACTTTTTTGTGAAAACGTCCACTAAATGAGGGAATAATATGTGTGAGGGTACCCCAGGAGAGTTCCAAATGTGTGTGGGTAGAATATATATCCCACGGGGGTAAAATTGAAAAAAGTTTAAAAAAATATTTTTTTGGACTTAGTCATTTTTCCAGCGTTTATCAGACTTTCAGATAGGGGAAATGTCAGTGAGCGTTCCGATTTCAGTTCCAGAGCAATTCGCCCAATGAGTCCTTGATATTTAGTCATTTTCAGCCAATTTTCTGGATTTTTGAAAATTTCACTTTTTTGTGAAAATATCCACTAAATGAGGGAATAATATGTGTGAGGGTACCCCAGGAGAGTTCCAAATGTGTGTGGGTAGAATATATATCCCACGGGGGTAAAATTTTAAAAAAATTTAAAAAATTTTTTTTTGGACTTAGTCATTTTTCCGGCGTTTATCAGACTTTCAGATAGGGGAAATGTCAGTGAGCATTCCGATTTCAGTTCCAGAGTGATTCGCCCAATGAGTCCTTGATATTTAGTCGTTTTCAGCCAATTTTCTGGATTTTTGAAAATTTCACTTTTTTTGTGAAAATATCCACTAAATGAGGGAATAATATGTGTGAGGGTACCCCAGGAGAGTTCCAAATGTGTGTGGGTAGAATATATATCCCACGGGGGTAAAATTGAAAAAAGTTGAAAAAAATATTTTTTTGGACTTAGTCATTTTTCCGGCGTTTATCAGACTTTCAGATAGGGGAAATGTCAGTGAGCGTTCCGATTTCAGTTCCAGAGCAATTCGCCCAATGAGTCCTTGATATTTAGTCGTTTTCAGACAATTTTCTGGATTTTTGAAAATTTCACTTTTTTGTGAAAATATCCACTAAATGAGGGAATAATATGTTTGAGGGTACCCCAGGAGAGTTCCAAATGTGTGTGGGTAGAATATATATCCCACGGGGTTAAAATTGAAAAAAGTTTTAAAAAATTTTTTTTGGACTTAGTCATTTTTCCGGCGTTTATCAGACTTTCAGATAGGGGAAATGTCAGTGAGCGTTCCGATTTCAGTTCCAGAGCAATTCGCCCAATGAGTCCTTGATATTTAGTCGTTTTCAGCCAATATTTTGGAATTTTGAAAATTTCACTTTTTTGTGAAAATATCCACTAAATGAGGGAATAATATGTGTGAGGGTACCCCAGGAGCGTTCCAAATGTGTGTGGGTAGAATATATATCCCACGGGGGTAAAATTGAAAAAAGTTTAAAAAAATATTTTTTTGGACTTAGTCATTTTTCTAGCGTTTATCAGACTTTCAGATAGGGGAAATGTCAGTGAGCGCTCCGATTTCAGTTCCAGAGCAATTCGCCCAATGAGTCCTTGATATTTAGTCGTTTTCAGCCAATAATTTGGATTTTTGAAAAATTTCACTTTTTTGTGAAAATATCCACTAAATGAGGGAATAATATGTGTGAGGGTACCCCAGGAGAGTTCCAAATGTGTGTGGGTAGAATATATATCCCACGGGGGTAAAATTGAAAAAAGTTGAAAAAAATTTTTTTTTGGACTTAGTCATTTTTCCAGCGTTTATCAGACTTTCAGATAGGGGAAATGTCAGTGAGCATTCCGATTTCAGTTCTAGAGCGATTCGCCCAATGAGTCCTTGATATTTAGTCGTTTTCAGCCAATATTTTGGATTTTTGAAAATTTCACTTTTTTGTGAAAATATCCACTAAATGAGGGAATAATATGTGTGAGGGTACCCCAGGAGAGTTCCAAATGTGTGTGGGTAGAATATATATCCCACGGGGGTAAAATTTTAAAAAAAATTTAAAAATTTTTTTTTGGACTTAGTCATTTTTCCGGCGTTTATCAGACTTTCAGATAGGGGAAATGTGAGTGAGCGTTCCGATTTCGGTTCCAGAGCGATTCGCCCAATGAGTCCTTGATATTTAGTCGTTTTCAGCCAATTTTCTGGATTTTTGAAAATTTCACTTTTTTTGTGAAAATATCCACTAAATGAGGGAATAATATGTGTGAGGGTACCCCAGGAGAGTTCCAAATGTGTGTGGGTAGAATATATATCCCACGGGGGTAAAATTGAAAAAAGTTGAAAAAAATTTTTTTTTGGACTTAGTCATTTTTCCGGCGTTTATCAGATTTTCAGATAGGGGAAATGTGAGTGAGCGTTCCGATTTCGGTTCCAGAGCGATTCGCCCAATGAGTCCTTGATATTTAGTCGTTTTCAGAAAATTTTCTGGATTTTTGAAAATTTCACTTTTTTGTGAAAATATCCACTAAATGAGGGAATAATATGTGTGAGGGTACACCAGGAGAGTTCCAAATGTGTGTGGGTAGAATATATATCCCACGGGGGTAAAATTGAAAAAAGTTGAAAAACATTTTTTTTTGGACTTAGTCATTTTTCCGGCGTTTATCAGACTTTCAGATAGGGGAAATGTCAGTGAGCATTCCGATCTCAGTTCCAGAGCGATTCGCCCAATGAGTCCTTGATATTTAGTCGTTTTCAGCCAATTTTCTGGATTTTTGAAAATTTCACTTTTTTGTGAAAACGTCCACTAAATGAGGGAATAATATGTGTGAGGGTACCCCAGGAGAGTTCCAAATGTGTGTGGGTAGAATATATATCCCACGGGGGTAAAATTGAAAAAAGTTTAAAAAAATATTTTTTTGGACTTAGTCATTTTTCCGGCGTTTATCAGACTTTCAGATAGGGGAAATGTCAGTGAGCATTCCGATTTCAGTTCCAGAGTGATTCGCCCAATGAGTCCTTGATATTTAGTCGTTTTCAGCCAATTTTCTGGATTTTTGAAAATTTCACTTTTTTTGTGAAAATATCCACTAAATGAGGGAATAATATGTGTGAGGGTACCCCAGGAGAGTTCCAAATGTGTGTGGGTAGAATATATATCCCACGGGGGTAAAATTGAAAAAAGTTGAAAAAAATATTTTTTTGGACTTAGTCATTTTTCCGGCGTTTATCAGACTTTCAGATAGGGGAAATGTCAGTGAGCGTTCCGATTTCAGTTCCAGAGCAATTCGCCCAATGAGTCCTTGATATTTAGTCGTTTTCAGTCAATTTTCTGGATTTTTGAAAATTTCACTTTTTTGTGAAAATATCCACTAAATGAGGGAATAATATGTTTGAGGGTACCCCAGGAGAGTTCCAAATGTGTGTGGGTAGAATATATATCCCACGGGGTTAAAATTGAAAAAAGTTTTAAAAAATTTTTTTTGGACTTAGTCATTTTTCCGGCGTTTATCAGACTTTCAGATAGGGGAAATGTCAGTGAGCGTTCCGATTTCAGTTCCAGAGCAATTCGCCCAATGAGTCCTTGATATTTAGTCGTTTTCAGCCAATATTTTGGAATTTTGAAAATTTCACTTTTTTGTGAAAATATCCACTAAATGAGGGAATAATATGTGTGAGGGTACCCCAGGAGCGTTCCAAATGTGTGTGGGTAGAATATATATCCCACGGGGGTAAAATTGAAAAAAGTTTAAAAAAATATTTTTTTGGACTTAGTCATTTTTCTAGCGTTTATCAGACTTTCAGATAGGGGAAATGTCAGTGAGCGCTCCGATTTCAGTTCCAGAGCAATTCGCCCAATGAGTCCTTGATATTTAGTCGTTTTCAGCCAATAATTTGGATTTTTGAAAAATTTCACTTTTTTGTGAAAATATCCACTAAATGAGGGAATAATATGTGTGAGGGTACCCCAGGAGAGTTCCAAATGTGTGTGGGTAGAATATATATCCCACGGGGGTAAAATTGAAAAAAGTTGAAAAAAATTTTTTTTTGGACTTAGTCATTTTTCCAGCGTTTATCAGACTTTCAGATAGGGGAAATGTCAGTGAGCATTCCGATTTCAGTTCTAGAGCGATTCGCCCAATGAGTCCTTGATATTTAGTCGTTTTCAGCCAATATTTTGGATTTTTGAAAATTTCACTTTTTTGTGAAAATATCCACTAAATGAGGGAATAATATGTGTGAGGGTACCCCAGGAGAGTTCCAAATGTGTGTGGGTAGAATATATATCCCACGGGGGTAAAATTTTAAAAAAAATTTAAAAATTTTTTTTTGGACTTAGTCATTTTTCCGGCGTTTATCAGACTTTCAGATAGGGGAAATGTGAGTGAGCGTTCCGATTTCGGTTCCAGAGCGATTCGCCCAATGAGTCCTTGATATTTAGTCGTTTTCAGCCAATTTTCTGGATTTTTGAAAATTTCACTTTTTTGTGAAAATATCCACTAAATGAGGGAATAATATGTGTGAGGGAACCCCAGGAGAGTTCCAAATGTGTGTGAGTAGAATATATATCCCACGGGGGTAAAAATGAAAAAAGTTTAAAAAAATTTTTTTTTGAACTGTCATTTTTCCGGCGTTTATCAGACTTTCAGATAGGGGAAATGTCAGTGAGCGTTCCGATTTCAGTTCCAGAGCAATTCGCCCAATGAGTCCTTGATATTTAGTCGTTTTCAGCCAATTTTCTGGATTTTTGAAAATTTCACTTTTTTGTGAAAATATCCACTAAATGAGGGAATAATATGTGTGAGGGTACCCCAGGAGAGTTCCAAATGTGTGTGGGTAGAATATATATCCCACGGGGGTAAAATTGAAAAAAGTTGAAAAAAATTTTTATTTGAACTTAGTCATTTTTCCGGCGTTTATCAGACTTTCAGATAGGGGAAATGTCAGTGAGCATTCCGATTTCAGTTCCAGAGCAATTCGCCCAATGAGTCCTTGATATTTAGTCGTTTTCAGCCAATTTTCTGGATTTTTGAAAATTTCACTTTTTTGTGAAAATATCCACTAAATGAGGGAATAATATGTGTGAGGGTACCCCAGGAGAGTTCCAAATGTGTGTGGGTAGAATATATATCCCACGGGGGTAAAATTGAAAAAAGATGAAAGAAATTTTTTTTTACACTTAGTCATTTTTCCGGCATTTATCAGACTTTCAGATAGGGGAAATGTCAGTGAGCGTTCCGATTTCGGTTCCAGAGCGATTCGCCCAATGAGTCCTTGATATTTAGTCGTTTTCAGCCAATTTTCTGGATTTTTGAAAATTTCACTTTTTTGTGAAAATATCCACTAAACGAGGTAATAATATGTGTGAGGGTACCCGAGGAGAGTTCCAAATGTGTGTGGGTAGAATATATATCCCACGGGGGTAAAATTGAAAAAAGTTGAACAAATTTTTTTTTGGACTTAGTCATTTTTCTGGCGTTTATCAGACTTTCAGATAGGGGAAATGTCAGTGAGCATTCCGATTTCAGTTCCAGAGCGATTCGCCCAATGAGTCCTTGATATTTAGTCGTTTTCAGCCAATTTTCTGGATTTTTGAAAATTTCACTTTTTTGTGAAAATATCCACTAAACGAGGTAATAATATGTGTGAGGGTACCCGAGGAGAGTTCCAAATGTGTGTGGGTAGAATATATATCCCACGGGGGTAAAATTGAAAAAAGTTGAACAAATTTTTTTTTGGACTTAGTCATTTTTCTGGCGTTTATCAGACTTTCAGATAGGGGAAATGTCAGTGAGCATTCCGATTTCAGTTCCAGAGCGATTCGCCCAATGAGTACTTGATATTTAGTCGTTTTCAGCCAATTTTCTGGATTTTTGAAAATTTCACTTTTTTGTGAAAATATCCAATAAATGAGGGAATAATATGTGTGAGGGTACCCCAGGAGAGTTCCAAATGTGTGTGGGTAGAATATATATCCCACAGGGGTAAGATTGAAAAAAGTTGAAAAACATTTTTTTTTGGACTTAGTCATTTTTCCGGCGTTTATCAGACTTTCAGATAGGGGAAATGTCAGTGAACGTTCCGATTTCGGTTCCAGAGCGATTCGCCCAATGAGTCCTTGATATTTAGTCGTTTTCAGCCAATTTTCTGGATTTTTGAAAATTTCACTTTTTTGTGAAAATATCCAATAAATGAGGGAATAATATGTGTGAGGGTACCCCAGGAGAGTTCCAAATGTGTGTGGGTAGAAGATATATCCCACGGTGGTAAGATTGAAAAAAGTTGAAAAACATTTTTTTTTGGACTTAGTCATTTTTCCGGCGTTTATCAGACTTTCAGATAGGGGAAATGTGAGTGAGCGTTCCGATTTCGGTTCCAGAGCAATTCGCCCAATGAGTCCTTGATATTTAGTCGTTTTCAGCCAATTTTCTGGATTTTTGAAAATTTCACTTTTTTGTGAAAATATCCACTAAACGAGGTAATAATATGTGTGAGGGTACCCGAGGAGAGTTCCAAATGTGTGTGGGTAGAATATATATCCCACGGGGGTAAAATTGAAAAAAGTTGAACAAATTTTTTTTTGGACTTAGTCATTTTTCTGGCGTTTATCAGACTTTCAGATAGGGGAAATGTCAGTGAGCATTCCGATTTCAGTTCCAGAGCGATTCGCCCAATGAGTCCTTGATATTTAGTCGTTTTCAGCCAATAATTTGGATTTTTGAAAATTTCACTTTTTTGTGAAAATATCCACTAAATGAGGGAATAATATGTGTGAGGGTACCCCAGGAGAGTTCCAAATGTGTGTGGGTAGAATATATATCCCACGGGGGTAAAATTGAAAAAAGATGAAAAAAATTTTTTTTTACACTTAGTCATTTTTCCGGCGTTTATCAGACTTTCAGATAGGGGAAATGTCAGTGAGCATTCCGATTTCAGTTCCAGAGCGATTCGCCCAATGAGTCCTTGATATTTAGTCGTTTTCAGCCAATTTTCTGGATTTTTGAAAATTTCACTTTTTTGTGAAAATATCCACTAAATGAGGGAATAATATGTGTGAGGGTACCCCAGGAGAGTTCCAAATGTGTGTGGGTAGAATATATATCCCACGGGGTTAAAATTGAAAAAAGTTTAAAAAAATTTTTTTTGGACTTAGTCATTTTTCCGGCGTTTATCAGACTTTCAGATAGGGGAAATGTCAGTGAGCGTTCCGATTTCAGTTCCAGAGCAATTCGCCCAATGAGTCCTTGATATTTAGTCGTTTTCAGCCAATATTTTGGAATTTTGAAAATTTCACTTTTTTGTGAAAATATCCACTAAATGAGGGAATAATATGTGTGAGGGTACCACAGGAGGGTTCCAAATGTGTGTGGGTAGAATATATATCCCACGGGGGTAAAATTGAAAAAAGTTTAAAAAAATATTTTTTTGGACTTAGTCATTTTTCTAGCGTTTATCAGACTTTCAGATAGGGGAAATGTCAGTGAGCGCTCCGATTTCAGTTCCAGAGCAATTCGCCCAATGAGTCCTTGATATTTAGTCGTTTTCAGCCAATAATTTGGATTTTTGAAAAATTTCACTTTTTTGTGAAAATATCCACTAAATGAGGGAATAATATGTGTGAGGGTACCCCAGGAGAGTTCCAAATGTGTGTGGGTAGAATATATATCCCACGGGGGTAAAATTGAAAAAAGTTGAAAAAAATTTTTTTTTGGACTTAGTCATTTTTCCAGCGTTTATCAGACTTTCAGATAGGGGAAATGTCAGTGAGCATTCCGATTTCAGTTCTAGAGCGATTCGCCCAATGAGTCCTTGATATTTAGTAGTTTTCAGCCAATATTTTGGATTTTTGAAAATTTCACTTTTTTGTGAAAACGTCCACTAAATGAGGGAATAATATGTGTGAGGGTACCCCAGGAGAGTTCCAAATGTGTGTGGGTAGAATATATATCCCACGGGGGTAAAATTGAAAAAAGTTTAAAAAAATATTTTTTTGGACTTAGTCATTTTTCCGGCGTTTATCAGACTTTCAGATAGGGGAAATGTGAGTGAGCGTTCCGATTTCGGTTCCAGAGCAATTCGCCCAATGAGTCCTTGATATTTAGTCGTTTTCAGCCAATTTTCTGGATTTTTGAAAATTTCACTTTTTTGTGAAAATATCCACTAAACGAGGTAATAATATGTGTGAGGGTACCCGAGGAGAGTTCCAAATGTGTGTGGGTAGAATATATATCCCACGGGGGTAAAATTGAAAAAAGTTGAACAAATTTTTTTTTGGACTTAGTCATTTTTCTGGCGTTTATCAGACTTTCAGATAGGGGAAATGTCAGTGAGCATTCCGATTTCAGTTCCAGAGCGATTCGCCCAATGAGTCCTTGATATTTAGTCGTTTTCAGCCAATAATTTGGATTTTTGAAAATTTCACTTTTTTGTGAAAATATCCACTAAATGAGGGAATAATATGTGTGAGGGTACCCCAGGAGAGTTCCAAATGTGTGTGGGTAGAATATATATCCCACGGGGGTAAAATTGAAAAAAGATGAAAAAAATTTTTTTTTACACTTAGTCATTTTTCCGGCGTTTATCAGACTTTCAGATAGGGGAAATGTCAGTGAGCATTCCGATTTCAGTTCCAGAGCGATTCGCCCAATGAGTCCTTGATATTTAGTCGTTTTCAGCCAATTTTCTGGATTTTTGAAAATTTCACTTTTTTGTGAAAATATCCACTAAATGAGGGAATAATATGTGTGAGGGTACCCCAGGAGAGTTCCAAATGTGTGTGGGTAGAATATATATCCCACGGGGTTAAAATTGAAAAAAGTTTAAAAAAATTTTTTTTGGACTTAGTCATTTTTCCGGCGTTTATCAGACTTTCAGATAGGGGAAATGTCAGTGAGCGTTCCGATTTCAGTTCCAGAGCAATTCGCCCAATGAGTCCTTGATATTTAGTCGTTTTCAGCCAATATTTTGGAATTTTGAAAATTTCACTTTTTTGTGAAAATATCCACTAAATGAGGGAATAATATGTGTGAGGGTACCACAGGAGGGTTCCAAATGTGTGTGGGTAGAATATATATCCCACGGGGGTAAAATTGAAAAAAGTTTAAAAAAATATTTTTTTGGACTTAGTCATTTTTCTAGCGTTTATCAGACTTTCAGATAGGGGAAATGTCAGTGAGCGCTCCGATTTCAGTTCCAGAGCAATTCGCCCAATGAGTCCTTGATATTTAGTCGTTTTCAGCCAATAATTTGGATTTTTGAAAAATTTCACTTTTTTGTGAAAATATCCACTAAATGAGGGAATAATATGTGTGAGGGTACCCCAGGAGAGTTCCAAATGTGTGTGGGTAGAATATATATCCCACGGGGGTAAAATTGAAAAAAGTTGAAAAAAATTTTTTTTTGGACTTAGTCATTTTTCCAGCGTTTATCAGACTTTCAGATAGGGGAAATGTCAGTGAGCATTCCGATTTCAGTTCTAGAGCGATTCGCCCAATGAGTCCTTGATATTTAGTAGTTTTCAGCCAATATTTTGGATTTTTGAAAATTTCACTTTTTTGTGAAAACGTCCACTAAATGAGGGAATAATATGTGTGAGGGTACCCCAGGAGAGTTCCAAATGTGTGTGGGTAGAATATATATCCCACGGGGGTAAAATTGAAAAAAGTTTAAAAAAATATTTTTTTGGACTTAGTCATTTTTCCAGCGTTTATCAGACTTTCAGATAGGGGAAATGTCAGTGAGCGTTCCGATTTCAGTTCCAGAGCAATTCGCCCAATGAGTCCTTGATATTTAGTCATTTTCAGCCAATTTTCTGGATTTTTGAAAATTTCACTTTTTTGTGAAAATATCCACTAAATGAGGGAATAATATGTGTGAGGGTACCCCAGGAGAGTTCCAAATGTGTGTGGGTAGAATATATATCCCACGGGGTTAAAATTGAAAAAAGTTTAAAAAAATTTTTTTTTGGACTTAGTCATTTTTCCGGCGTTTATCAGACTTTCAGATAGGGGAAATGTCAGTGAGCATTCCGATTTCAGTTCCAGAGTGATTCGCCCAATGAGTCCTTGATATTTAGTCGTTTTCAGCCAATATTTTGGATTTTTGAAAATTTCACTTTTTTGTGAAAATATCCACTAAATGAGGGAATAATATGTGTGAGGGTACCCCAGGAGAGTTCCAAATGTGTGTGGGTAGAATATATATCCCACGGGGGTAAAATTTTAAAAAAATTTAAAAAATTTTTTTTTGGACTTAGTCATTTTTCCGGCGTTTATCAGACTTTCAGATAGGGGAAATGTGAGTGAGCGTTCCGATTTCGGTTCCAGAGCGATTCGCCCAATGAGTCCTTGATATTTAGTCGTTTTCAGCCAATTTTCTGGATTTTTGAAAATTTCACTTTTTTTGTGAAAATATCCACTAAATGAGGGAATAATATGTGTGAGGGTACCCCAGGAGAGTTCCAAATGTGTGTGGGTAGAATATATATCCCACGGGGGTAAAATTGAAAAAAGTTGAAAAAAATTTTTTTTTGGACTTAGTCATTTTTCCAGCGTTTATCAGACTTTCAGATAGGGGAAATGTCAGTGAGCATTCCGATTTCAGTTCTAGAGCGATTCGCCCAATGAGTCCTTGATATTTAGTAGTTTTCAGCCAATATTTTGGATTTTTGAAAATTTCACTTTTTTGTGAAAACGTCCACTAAATGAGGGAATAATATGTGTGAGGGTACCCCAGGAGAGTTCCAAATGTGTGTGGGTAGAATATATATCCCACGGGGGTAAAATTGAAAAAAGTTTAAAAAAATATTTTTTTGGACTTAGTCATTTTTCCAGCGTTTATCAGACTTTCAGATAGGGGAAATGTCAGTGAGCGTTCCGATTTCAGTTCCAGAGCAATTCGCCCAATGAGTCCTTGATATTTAGTCATTTTCAGCCAATTTTCTGGATTTTTGAAAATTTCACTTTTTTGTGAAAATATCCACTAAATGAGGGAATAATATGTGTGAGGGTACCCCAGGAGAGTTCCAAATGTGTGTGGGTAGAATATATATCCCACGGGGTTAAAATTGAAAAAAGTTTAAAAAAATTTTTTTTTGGACTTAGTCATTTTTCCGGCGTTTATCAGACTTTCAGATAGGGGAAATGTCAGTGAGCATTCCGATTTCAGTTCCAGAGTGATTCGCCCAATGAGTCCTTGATATTTAGTCGTTTTCAGCCAATATTTTGGATTTTTGAAAATTTCACTTTTTTGTGAAAATATCCACTAAATGAGTGAATAATATGTGTGAGGGTACCCCAGGAGAGTTCCAAATGTGTGTGGGTAGAATATATATCCCACGGGGGTAAAATTTTAAAAAAATTTAAAAAATTTTTTTTTGGACTTAGTCATTTTTCCGGCGTTTATCAGACTTTCAGATAGGGGAAATGTGAGTGAGCGTTCCGATTTCGGTTCCAGAGCGATTCGCCCAATGAGTCCTTGATATTTAGTCGTTTTCAGCCAATTTTCTGGATTTTTGAAAATTTCACTTTTTTTGTGAAAATATCCACTAAATGAGGGAATAATATGTGTGAGGGTACCCCAGGAGAGTTCCAAATGTGTGTGGGTAGAATATATATCCCACGGGGGTAAAATTGAAAAAAGTTGAAAAAAATTTTTTTTTGGACTTAGTCATTTTTCCAGCGTTTATCAGACTTTCAGATAGGGGAAATGTCAGTGAGCATTCCGATTTCAGTTCTAGAGCGATTCGCCCAATGAGTCCTTGATATTTAGTAGTTTTCAGCCAATATTTTGGATTTTTGAAAATTTCACTTTTTTGTGAAAACGTCCACTAAATGAGGGAATAATATGTGTGAGGGTACCCCAGGAGAGTTCCAAATGTGTGTGGGTAGAATATATATCCCACGGGGGTAAAATTGAAAAAAGTTTAAAAAAATATTTTTTTGGACTTAGTCATTTTTCCAGCGTTTATCAGACTTTCAGATAGGGGAAATGTCAGTGAGCGTTCCGATTTCAGTTCCAGAGCAATTCGCCCAATGAGTCCTTGATATTTAGTCATTTTCAGCCAATTTTCTGGATTTTTGAAAATTTCACTTTTTTGTGAAAATATCCACTAAATGAGGGAATAATATGTGTGAGGGTACCTCAGGAGAGTTCCAAATGTGTGTGGGTAGAATATATATCCCACGGGGGTAAAATTTTAAAAAAATTTAAAAAATTTTTTTTTGGACTTAGTCATTTTTCCGGCGTTTATCAGACTTTCAGATAGGGGAAATGTGAGTGAGCGTTCCGATTTCGGTTCCAGAGCGATTCGCCCAATGAGTCCTTGATATTTAGTCGTTTTCAGCCAATTTTCTGGATTTTTGAAAATTTCACTTTTTTTGTGAAAATATCCACTAAATGAGGGAATAATATGTGTGAGGGTACCCCAGGAGAGTTCCAAATGTGTGTGAGTAGAATATATATCCCACGGGGGTAAAAATGAAAAAAGTTTAAAAAAATTTTTTTTTGAACTTAGTCATTTTTCCGGCGTTTATCAGACTTTCAGATAGGGGAAATGTCAGTGAGCATTCCGATTTCAGTTCCAGAGCAATTCGCCCAATGAGTCCTTGATATTTAGTCGTTTTCAGCCAATTTTCTGGATTTTTGAAAATTTCACTTTTTTGTGAAAATATCCACTAAATGAGGGAATAATATGTGTGAGGGTACCCCAGGAGAGTTCCAAATGTGTGTGGGTAGAATATATATCCCACGGGGGTAAAATTGAAAAAAGATAAAAAAATTTTTTTTTTACACTTAGTCATTTTTCCGGCGTTTATCAGACTTTCAGATAGGGGAAATGTCAGTGAGCATTCCGATTTCAGTTCCAGAGCGATTCGCCCAATGAGTCCTTGATATTTAGTAGTTTTCAGCCAATATTTTGGATTTTTGAAAATTTCACTTTTTTGTGAAAACGTCCACTAAATGAGGGAATAATATGTGTGAGGGTACCCCAGGAGAGTTCCAAATGTGTGTGGGTAGAATATATATCCCACGGGGGTAAAATTGAAAAAAGTTTAAAAAAATATTTTTTTGGACTTAGTCATTTTTCCAGCGTTTATCAGACTTTCAGATAGGGGAAATGTCAGTGAGCGTTCAGATTTCAGTTCCAGAGCAATTCGCCCAATGAGTCCTTGATATTTAGTCATTTTCAGCCAATTTTCTGGATTTTTGAAAATTTCACTTTTTTGTGAAAATATCCACTAAATGAGGGAATAATATGTGTGAGGGTACCCCAGGAGAGTTCCAAATGTGTGTGGGTAGAATATATATCCCACGGGGTTAAAATTGAAAAAAGTTTAAAAAAATTTTTTTTTGGACTTAGTCATTTTTCCGGCGTTTATCAGACTTTCAGATAGGGGAAATGTCAGTGAGCATTCCGATTTCAGTTCCAGAGTGATTCGCCCAATGTGTCCTTGATATTTAGTCGTTTTCAGCCAATATTTTGGATTTTTGAAAATTTCACTTTTTTGTGAAAATATCCACTAAATGAGGGAATAATATGTGTGAGGGTACCCCAGGAGAGTTCCAAATGTGTGTGGGTAGAATATATATCCCACGGGGGTAAAATTTTAAAAAAATTTCAAAAATTTTTTTTTGGACTTAGTCATTTTTCCGGCGTTTATCAGACTTTCAGATAGGGGAAATATGAGTGAGCGTTCCGATTTCGGTTCCAGAGCGATTCGCCCAATGAGTCCTTGATATTTAGTCGTTTTCAGCCAATTTTCTGGATTTTTGAAAATTTCACTTTTTTTGTGAAAATATCCACTAAATGAGGGAATAATATGTGTGAGGGTACCCCAGGAGAGTTCCAAATGTGTGTGGGTAGAATATATATCCCACGGGGGTAAAATTGAAAAAAGTTGAAAAAAATTTTTTTTTGGACTTAGTCATTTTTCCGGCGTTTATCAGACTTTCAGATAGGGGAAATGTCAGTGAGCGTTCCGATTTCAGTTCCAGAGCAATTCGCCCAATGAGTCCTTGATATTTAGTCGTTTTCAGCCAATATTTTGGAATTTTGAAAATTTCACTTTTTTGTGAAAATATCCACTAAATGAGGGAATAATATGTGTGAGGGTACCCCAGGAGAGTTCCAAATGTGTGTGGGTAGAATATATATCCCACGGGGGTAAAATTGAAAAAAGTTTAAAAAAATATTTTTTTGGACTTAGTCATTTTTCTAGCGTTTATCAGACTTTCAGATAGGGGAAATGTCAGTGAGCGCTCCGATTTCAGTTCCAGAGCAATTCGCCCAATGAGTCCTTGATATTTAGTCGTTTTCAGCCAATAATTTGGATTTTTGAAAAATTTCACTTTTTTGTGAAAATATCCACTAAATGAGGGAATAATATGTGTGAGGGTACCCCAGGAGAGTTCCAAATGTGTGTGGGTAGAATATATATCCCACGGGGGTAAAATTGAAAAAAGTTGAAAAAAATTTTTTTTTGGACTTAGTCATTTTTCCAGCGTTTATCAGACTTTCAGATAGGGGAAATGTCAGTGAGCATTCCGATTTCAGTTCTAGAGCGATTCGCCCAATGAGTCCTTGATATTTAGTAGTTTTCAGCCAATATTTTGGATTTTTGAAAATTTCACTTTTTTGTGAAAACGTCCACTAAATGAGGGAATAATATGTGTGAGGGTACCCCAGGAGAGTTCCAAATGTGTGTGGGTAGAATATATATCCCACGGGGGTAAAATTGAAAAAAGTTTAAAAAAATTTTTTTTTGGACTTAGTCATTTTTCCGGCGTTTATCAGACTTTCAGATAGGGGAAATGTCAGTGAGCATTCCGATTTCAGTTCCAGAGTGATTCGCCCAATGAGTCCTTGATATTTAGTCGTTTTCAGCCAATATTTTGGATTTTTGAAAATTTCACTTTTTTGTGAAAATATCCACTAAATGAGGGAATAATATGTGTGAGGGTACCCCAGGAGAGTTCCAAATGTGTGTGGGTAGAATATATATCCCACGGGGGTAAAATTGAAAAAAGTTGAAAAAAATTTTTTTTTGGACTTAGTCATTTTTCCAGCGTTTATCAGACTTTCAGATAGGGGAAATGTCAGTGAGCATTCCGATTTCAGTTCTAGAGTGATTCGCCCAATGAGTCCTTGATATTTAGTAGTTTTCAGCCAATATTTTGGATTTTTGAAAATTTCACTTTTTTGTGAAAACGTCCACTAAATGAGGGAATAATATGTGTGAGGGTACCCCAGGAGAGTTCCAAATGTGTGTGGGTAGAATATATATCCCACGGGGGTAAAATTGAAAAAAGTTTAAAAAAATATTTTTTTGGACTTAGTCATTTTTCCAGCGTTTATCAGACTTTCAGATAGGGGAAATGTCAGTGAGCGTTCCGATTTCAGTTCCAGAGCAATTCGCCCAATGAGTCCTTGATATTTAGTCATTTTCAGCCAATTTTCTGGATTTTTGAAAATTTCACTTTTTTGTGAAAATATCCACTAAATGAGGGAATAATATGTGTGAGGGTACCCCAGGAGAGTTCCAAATGTGTGTGGGTAGAATATATATCCCACGGGGTTAAAATTGAAAAAAGTTTAAAAAAATTTTTTTTTGGACTTAGTCATTTTTCCGGCGTTTATCAGACTTTCAGATAGGGGAAATGTCAGTGAGCATTCCGATTTCAGTTCCAGAGTGATTCGCCCAATGAGTCCTTGATATTTAGTCGTTTTCAGCCAATATTTTGGATTTTTGAAAATTTCACTTTTTTGTGAAAATATCCACTAAATGAGGGAATAATATGTGTGAGGGTACCTCAGGAGAGTTCCAAATGTGTGTGGGTAGAATATATATCCCACGGGGGTAAAATTTTAAAAAAATTTAAAAAATTTTTTTTTGGACTTAGTCATTTTTCCGGCGTTTATCAGACTTTCAGATAGGGGAAATGTGAGTGAGCGTTCCGATTTCGGTTCCAGAGCGATTCGCCCAATGAGTCCTTGATATTTAGTCGTTTTCAGCCAATTTTCTGGATTTTTGAAAATTTCACTTTTTTTGTGAAAATATCCACTAAATGAGGGAATAATATGTGTGAGGGTACCCCAGGAGAGTTCCAAATGTGTGTGGGTAGAATATATATCCCACGGGGGTAAAATTGAAAAAAGTTGAAAAAAATTTTTTTTTGGACTTAGTCATTTTTCCGGCGTTTATCAGACTTTCAGATAGGGGAAATGTCAGTGAGCATTCCGATCTCAGTTCCAGAGCGATTCGCCCAATGAGTCCTTGATATTTAGTCGTTTTCAGCCAATTTTCTGGATTTTTGAAAATTTCACTTTTTTGTGAAAATATCCACTAAATGAGGGAATAATATGTGTGAGGGAACCCCAGGAGAGTTCCAAATGTGTGTGAGTAGAATATATATCCCACGGGGGTAAAAATTAAAAAAGTTTAAAAAAATTTTTTTTTGAACTTAGTCATTTTTCCGGCGTTTATCAGACTTTCAGATAGGGGAAATGTCAGTGAGCATTCCGATTTCAGTTCCAGAGCAATTCGCCCAATGAATCCTTGATATTTAGTCGTTTTCAGCCAATTTTCTGGATTTTTGAAAATTTCACTTTTTTGTGAAAATATCCACTAAATGAGGGAATAATATGTGTGAGGGTACCCCAGGAGAGTTCCAAATGTGTGTGGGTAGAATATATATCCCACGGGGGTAAAATTGAAAAAAGATAAAAAAAATTTTTTTTTACACTTAGTCATTTTTCCGGCGTTTATCAGACTTTCAGATAGGGGAAATGTCAGTGAGCATTCCGATGTCAGTTCCAGAGCGATTCGCCCAATGAGTCCTTGATATTTAGTAGTTTTCAGCCAATATTTTGGATTTTTGAAAATTTCACTTTTTTGTGAAAATATCCACTAAATGAGGGAATAATATGTGTGAGGGTACCCCAGGAGAGTTCCAAATGTGTGTGGGTAGAATATATATCCCACGGGGGTAAAATTTTAAAAAAATTTCAAAAATTTTTTTTTGGACTTAGTCATTTTTCCGGCGTTTATCAGACTTTCAGATAGGGGAAATGTGAGTGAGCGTTCCGATTTCGGTTCCAGAGCGATTCGCCCAATGAGTCCTTGATATTTAGTCGTTTTCAGCCAATTTTCTGGATTTTTGAAAATTTCACTTTTTTTGTGAAAATATCCACTAAATGAGGGAATAATATGTGTGAGGGTACCCCAGGAGAGTTCCAAATGTGTGTGGGTAGAATATATATCCCACGGGGGTAAAATTGAAAAAAGTTGAAAAAAATTTTTTTTTGGACTTAGTCATTTTTCCGGCGTTTATCAGACTTTCAGATAGGGGAAATGTCAGTGAGCATTCCGATCTCAGTTCCAGAGCGATTCGCCCAATGAGTCCTTGATATTTAGTCGTTTTCAGCCAATTTTCTGGATTTTTGAAAATTTCACTTTTTTGTGAAAATATCCACTAAATGAGGGAATAATATGTGTGAGGGTACCCCAGGAGAGTTCCAAATGTGTGTGGGTAGAATATATATCCCACGGGGGTAAAATTGAAAAAAGTTGAAAAAAATTTTTTTTTGGACTTAGTCATTTTTCCGGCGTTTATCAGACTTTCAGATAGGGGAAATGTCAGTGAGCATTCCGATTTCAGTTCCAGAGCAATTCGTCCAATGAGTCCTTGATATTTAGTCGTTTTCAGCCAATTTTCTGGATTTTTGAAAATTTCACTTTTTTGTGAAAATATCCACTAAATGAGGGAATAATATGTGTGAGGGTACCCCAGGAGAGTTCCAAATGTGTGTGGGTAGAATATATATCCCACGGGGGTAAAATTGAAAAAAGATAAAAAAAATTTTTTTTTACACTTAGTCATTTTTCCGGCGTTTATCAGACTTTCAGATAGGGGAAATGTCAGTGAGCATTCCGATTTCAGTTCCAGAGCGATACGCCCAATGAGTCCTTGATATTTAGTAGTTTTCAGCCAATATTTTGGATTTTTGAAAATTTCACTTTTTTGTGAAAACGTCCACTAAATGAGGGAATAATATGTGTGAGGGTACCCCAGGAGAGTTCCAAATGTGTGTGGGTAGAATATATATCCCATGGGGGTAAGATTGAAAAAAGTTTAAAAAAATATTTTTTTGGACTTAGTCATCTTTCCAGCGTTTATCAGACTTTCAGATAGGGGAAATGTCAGTGAGCGTTCCGATTTCAGTTCCAGAGCAATTCGCCCAATGAGTCCTTGATATTTAGTCATTTTCAGCCAATTTTCTGGATTTTTGAAAATTTCACTTTTTTGTGAAAATATCCACTAAATGAGGGAATAATATGTGTGAGGGTACCCCAGGAGAGTTCCAAATGTGTGTGGGTAGAATATATATCCCACGGGGTTAAAATTGAAAAAAGTTGAAAAAAATTTTTTTTTGGACTTAGTCATTTTTCCGGCGTTTATCAGACTTTCAGATAGGGGAAATGTCAGTGAGCATTCCGATTTCAGTTCCAGAGTGATTCGCCCAATGAGTCCTTGATATTTAGTCGTTTTCAGCCAATATTTTGGATTTTTGAAAATTTCACTTTTTTGTGAAAATATCCACTAAATGAGGGAATAATATGTGTGAGGGTACCTCAGGAGAGTTCCAAATGTGTGTGGGTAGAATATATATCCCACGGGGGTAAAATTTTAAAAAAATTTAAAAAATTTTTTTTTGGACTTAGTCATTTTTCCGGCGTTTATCAGACTTTCAGATAGGGGAAATGTCAGTGAGCGTTCCGATTTCGGTTCCAGAGCGATTCGCCCAATGAGTCCTTGATATTTAGTCGTTTTCAGCCAATTTTCTGGATTTTTGAAAATTTCACTTTTTTTGTGAAAATATCCACTAAATGAGGGAATAATATGTGTGAGGGTACCCCAGGAGAGTTCCAAATGTGTGTGGGTAGAATATATATCCCACGGGGGTAAAAATGAAAAAAGTTTAAAAAAATTTTTTTTTGAACTTAGTCATTTTTCCGGCGTTTATCAGACTTTCAGATAGGGGAAATGTCAGTGAGCATTCCGATTTCAGTTCCAGAGCAATTCGTCCAATGAGTCCTTGATATTTAGTCGTTTTCAGCCAATTTTCTGGATTTTTGAAAATTTCACTTTTTTGTGAAAATATCCACTAAATGAGGGAATAATATGTGTGAGGGTACCCCAGGAGAGTTCCAAATGTGTGTGGGTAGAATATATATCCCACGGGGGTAAAATTGAAAAAAGATAAAAAAAATTTTTTTTTACACTTAGTCATTTTTCCGGCGTTTATCAGACTTTCAGATAGGGGAAATGTCAGTGAGCATTCCGATTTCAGTTCCAGAGCGATACGCCCAATGAGTCCTTGATATTTAGTAGTTTTCAGCCAATATTTTGGATTTTTGAAAATTTCACTTTTTTGTGAAAACGTCCACTAAATGAGGGAATAATATGTGTGAGGGTACCCCAGGAGAGTTCCAAATGTGTGTGGGTAGAATATATATCCCATGGGGGTAAGATTGAAAAAAGTTTAAAAAAATATTTTTTTGGACTTAGTCATCTTTCCAGCGTTTATCAGACTTTCAGATAGGGGAAATGTCAGTGAGCGTTCCGATTTCAGTTCCAGAGCAATTCGCCCAATGAGTCCTTGATATTTAGTCATTTTCAGCCAATTTTCTGGATTTTTGAAAATTTCACTTTTTTGTGAAAATATCCACTAAATGAGGGAATAATATGTGTGAGGGTACCCCAGGAGAGTTCCAAATGTGTGTGGGTAGAATATATATCCCACGGGGTTAAAATTGAAAAAAGTTTTAAAAAAATTTTTTTTTGGACTTAGTCATTTTTCCGGCGTTTATCAGACTTTCAGATAGGGGAAATGTCAGTGAGCATTCCGATTTCAGTTCCAGAGTGATTCGCCCAATGAGTCCTTGATATTTAGTCGTTTTCAGCCAATATTTTGGATTTTTGAAAATTTCACTTTTTTGTGAAAATATCCACTAAATGAGGGAATAATATGTGTGAGGGTACCTCAGGAGAGTTCCAAATGTGTGTGGGTAGAATATATATCCCACGGGGGTAAAATTTTAAAAAAATTTAAAAAATTTTTTTTTGGACTTAGTCATTTTTCCGGCGTTTATCAGACTTTCAGATAGGGGAAATGTCAGTGAGCGTTCCGATTTCGGTTCCAGAGCGATTCGCCCAATGAGTCCTTGATATTTAGTCGTTTTCAGCCAATTTTCTGGATTTTTGAAAATTTCACTTTTTTTGTGAAAATATCCACTAAATGAGGGAATAATATGTGTGAGGGTACCCCAGGAGAGTTCCAAATGTGTGTGGGTAGAATATATATCCCACGGGGGTAAAAATGAAAAAAGTTTAAAAAAATTTTTTTTTGAACTTAGTCATTTTTCCGGCGTTTATCAGACTTTCAGATAGGGGAAATGTCAGTGAGCATTCCGATTTCAGTTCCAGAGCAATTCGTCCAATGAGTCCTTGATATTTAGTCGTTTTCAGCCAATTTTCTGGATTTTTGAAAATTTCACTTTTTTGTGAAAATATCCACTAAATGAGGGAATAATATGTGTGAGGGTACCCCAGGAGAGTTCCAAATGTGTGTGGGTAGAATATATATCCCACGGGGGTAAAATTGAAAAAAGATAAAAAAAATTTTTTTTTACACTTAGTCATTTTTCCGGCGTTTATCAGACTTTCAGATAGGGGAAATGTCAGTGAGCATTCCGATTTCAGTTCCAGAGCGATACGCCCAATGAGTCCTTGATATTTAGTAGTTTTCAGCCAATATTTTGGATTTTTGAAAATTTCACTTTTTTGTGAAAACGTCCACTAAATGAGGGAATAATATGTGTGAGGGTACCCCAGGAGAGTTCCAAATGTGTGTGGGTAGAATATATATCCCATGGGGGTAAGATTGAAAAAAGTTTAAAAAAATATTTTTTTGGACTTAGTCATCTTTCCAGCGTTTATCAGACTTTCAGATAGGGGAAATGTCAGTGAGCGTTCCGATTTCAGTTCCAGAGCAATTCGCCCAATGAGTCCTTGATATTTAGTCATTTTCAGCCAATTTTCTGGATTTTTGAAAATTTCACTTTTTTGTGAAAATATCCACTAAATGAGGGAATAATATGTGTGAGGGTACCCCAGGAGAGTTCCAAATGTGTGTGGGTAGAATATATATCCCACGGGGTTAAAATTGAAAAAAGTTTTAAAAAAATTTTTTTTTGGACTTAGTCATTTTTCCGGCGTTTATCAGACTTTCAGATAGGGGAAATGTCAGTGAGCATTCCGATTTCAGTTCCAGAGTGATTCGCCCAATGAGTCCTTGATATTTAGTCGTTTTCAGCCAATATTTTGGATTTTTGAAAATTTCACTTTTTTGTGAAAATATCCACTAAATGAGGGAATAATATGTGTGAGGGTACCTCAGGAGAGTTCCAAATGTGTGTGGGTAGAATATATATCCCACGGGGGTAAAATTTTAAAAAAATTTAAAAAATTTTTTTTTGGACTTAGTCATTTTTCCGGCGTTTATCAGACTTTCAGATAGGGGAAATGTGAGTGAGCGTTCCGATTTCGGTTCCAGAGCGATTCGCCCAATGAGTCCTTGATATTTAGTCGTTTTCAGCCAATTTTCTGGATTTTTGAAAATTTCACTTTTTTTGTGAAAATATCCACTAAATGAGGGAATAATATGTGTGAGGGTACCCCAGGAGAGTTCCAAATGTGTGTGGGTAGAATATATATCCCACGGGGGTAAAATTGAAAAAAGTTGAAAAAAATTTTTTTTTGAACTTAGTCATTTTTCCGGCGTTTATCAGACTTTCAGATAGGGGAAATGTCAGTGAGCATTCCGATCTCAGTTCCAGAGCGATTCGCCCAATGAGTCCTTGATATTTATTCGTTTTCAGCCAATTTTCGGGATTTTTGAAAATTTCACTTTTTTGTGAAAATATCCACTAAATGAGGGAATAATATGTGTGAGGGAACCCCAGGAGAGTTCCAAATGTGTGTGAGTAGAATATATATCCCACGGGGGTAAAAATGAAAAAAGTTTAAAAAAATTTTTTTTTGAACTTAGTCATTTTTCCGGCGTTTATCAGACTTTCAGATAGGGGAAATGTCAGTGAGCATTCCGATTTCAGTTCCAGAGCAATTCGCCCAATGAGTCCTTGATATTTAGTCGTTTTCAGCCAATTTTCTGGATTTTTGAAAATTTCACTTTTTTGTGAAAATATCCACTAAATGAGGGAATAATATGTGTGAGGGTACCCCAGGAGAGTTCCAAATGTGTGTGGGTAGAATATATATCCCACGGGGGTAAAATTGAAAAAAGTTTAAAAAAATATTTTTTTGGACTTAGTCATTTTTCCAGCGTTTATCAGACTTTCAGATAGGGGAAATGTCAGTGAGTGTTCCGATTTCAGTTCCAGAGCAATTCGCCCAATGAGTCCTTGATATTTAGTCATTTTCAGCCAATTTACTGGATTTTTGAAAATTTCACTTTTTTGTGAAAATATCCAATAAATGAGGGAATAATATGTGTGAGGGTACCCCAGGAGAGTTCCAAATGTGTGTGGGTAGAATATATATCCCACAGGGGTAAGATTGAAAAAAGTTGAAAAACATTTTTTTTTGGACTTAGTCATTTTTCCGGCGTTTATCAGACTTTCAGATAGGGGAAATGTCAGTGAGCGTTCCGATTTCGGTTCCAGAGCGATTCGCCCAATGAGTCCTTGATATTTAGTCGTTTTCAGCCAATTTTCTGGATTTTTGAAAATTTCACTTTTTTGTGAAAATATCCACTAAATGAGGGAATAATATGTGTGAGGGTACCCCAGGAGAGTTCCAAATGTGTGTGGGTAGAATATATATCCCACGGGGGTAAAATTGAAAAAAGTTGAAAAACATTTTTTTTTGGACTTAGTCATTTTTCCGGCGTTTATCAGACTTTCAGATAGGGGAAATGTCAGTGAGCATTCCGATCTCAGTTCCAGAGCGATTCGCCCAATGAGTCCTTGATATTTAGTCGTTTTCAGCCAATTTTCTGGATTTTTGAAAATTTCATTTTTTTGTGAAAATATCCACTAAATGAGGGAATAATATGTGTGAGGGTACCCCAGGAGAGTTCCAAATGTGTGTGGGTAGAAGATATATCCCACGGGGGTAAGATTGAAAAAAGTTGAAAAACATTTTTTTTTGGACTTAGTCATTTTTCCGGCGTTTATCAGACTTTCAGATAGGGGAAATGTGAGTGAGCGTTCCGATTTCGGTTCCAGAGCGATTCGCCCAATGAGTCCTTGATATTTAGTCGTTTTCAGCCAATTTTCTGGATTTTTGAAAATTTCACTTTTTTGTGAAAATATCCACTAAACGAGGTGATAATATGTGTGAGGGTACCCGAGGAGAGTTCCAAATGTGTGTGGGTAGAATATATATCCCACGGGGGTAAAATTGAAAAAAGTTGAACAAATTTTTTTTTGGACTTAGTCATTTTTCTGGCGTTTATCAGACTTTCAGATAGGGGAAATGTCAGTGAGCTTTCCGATTTCAGTTCCAGAGCAATTCGCCCAATGAGTCTTTGATATTTAGTCGTTTTCAGCCAATTTTCTGGATTTTTGAAAATTTCACTTTTTTGTGAAAATATCCACTAAATAAGGGAATAATATGTGTGAGGGTACCCCAGGAGAGTTCCAAATGTGTGTGGGTAGAATATATATCCCACGGGGGTAAAATTGAAAAAAGTTGAAAAAAAATTTTTTTTGGACTTAGTCATTTTTCCGGCGTTTATCAGACTTTCAGATAGGGGAAATGTCAGTGAGCGTTCCGATTTCAGTTCCAGAGCAATTCGCCCAATGAGTCCTTGATATTTAGTCGTTTTCAGCCAATAATTTGGATTTTTGAAAAATTTCACTTTTTTGTGAAAATATCCACTAAATGAGGGAATAATATGTGTGAGGGTACCCCAGGAGAGTTCCAAATGTGTGTGGGTAGAATATATATCCCACAGGGGTAAGATTGAAAAAAGTTGAAAAACATTTTTTTTTGGACTTAGTCATTTTTCCGGCGTTTATCAGACTTTCAGATAGGGGAAATGTCAGTGAACGTTCCGATTTCGGTTCCAGAGCGATTCGCCCAATGAGTCCTTGATATTTAGTCGTTTTCAGCCAATTTTCTGGATTTTTGAAAATTTCACTTTTTTGTGAAAATATCCACTAAATGAGGGAATAATATGTGTGAGGGTACCCCAGGAGAGTTCCAAATGTGTGTGGGTAGAATATATATCCCACGGGGGTAAAATTGAAAAAAGTTGAAAAAAAATTTTTTTTTGGACTTAGTCATTTTTCCGGCGTTTATCAGACTTTCAGATAGGGGAAATGTCAGTGAGCGTTCCGATTTCAGTTCCAGAGCAATTCGCCCAATGAGTCCTTGATATTTAGTCGTTTTCAGCCAATATTTTGGAATTTTGAAAATTTCACTTTTTTGTGAAAATATCCACTAAATGAGGGAATAATATGTGTGAGGGTACCCCAGGAGAGTTCCAAATGTGTGTGGGTAGAATATATATCCCACGGGGGTAAAATTGAAAAAAGTTTTAAAAAATATTTTTTTGGACTTAGTCATTTTTCCAGCGTTTATCAGACTTTCAGATAGGGGAAATGTCAGTGAGCATTCCGATTTCAGTTCCAGAGTGATTCCCCCAATGAGTCCTTGATATTTAGTCGTTTTCAGCCAATATTTTGGATTTTTGAAAATTTCACTTTTTTGTGAAAATATCCACTAAATGAGGGAATAATATGTGTGAGGGTACCCCAGGAGAGTTCCAAATGTGTGTGGGTAGAATATATATCCCACGGGGGTAAAATTGAAAAAAGTTTAAAAAAATATTTTTTTGGACTTAGTCATTTTTCCAGCGTTTATCAGACTTTCAGATAGGGGAAATGTCAGTGAGCGTTCCGATTTCAGTTCCAGAGCAATTCGCCCAATGAGTCCTTGATATTTAGTCATTTTCAGCCAATTTTCTGGATTTTTGAAAATTTCACTTTTTTGTGAAAATATCCACTAAATGAGGGAATAATATGTGTGAGGGTACCCCAGGAGAGTTCCAAATGTGTGTGGGTAGAATATATATCCCACGGGGTTAAAATTGAAAAAAGTTTAAAAAAATTTTTTTTTGGACTTAGTCATTTTTCCAGCGTTTATCAGACTTTCAGATAGGGGAAAAGTCAGTGAGCATTCCGATTTCAGTTCTAGAGCGATTCGCCCAATGAGTCCTTGATATTTAGTAGTTTTCAGCCAATATTTTGGATTTTTGAAAATTTCACTTTTTTGTGAAAATATCCACTAAATGAGGGAATAATATGTGTGAGGGTACCCCAGGAGAGTTCCAAATGTGTGTGGGTAGAATATATATCCCACGGGGATAAAATTGAAAAAAGTTTAAAAAAATATTTTTTTGGACTTAGTCATTTTTCCAGCGTTTATCAGACTTTCAGATAGGGGAAATGTCAGTGAGCGTTCCGATTTCAGTTCCAGAGCAATTCGCCCAATGAGTCCTTGATATTTAGTCATTTTCAGCCAATTTTCTGGATTTTTGAAAATTTCACTTTTTTGTGAAAATATCCACTAAATGAGGGAATAATATGTGTGAGGGTACCCCAGGAGAGTTCCAAATGTGTGTGGGTAGAATATATATCCCACGGGGTTAAAATTGAAAAAAGTTTAAAAAAATTTTTTTTTGGACTTAGTCATTTTTCCGGCGTTTATCAGACTTTCAGATAGGGGAAATGTCAGTGAGCGTTCCGATTTCAGTTCCAGAGCAATTCGCCCAATGAGTCCTTGATATTTAGTCGTTTTCAGCCAATATTTTGGAATTTTGAAAATTTCACTTTTTTGTGAAAATATCCACTAAATGAGGGAATAATATGTGTGAGGGTACCCCAGGAGAGTTCCAAATGTGTGTGGGTAGAATATATATCCCACGGGGGTAAAATTGAAAAAAGTTTAAAAAAATATTTTTTTGGACTTAGTCATTTTTCTAGCGTTTATCAGACTTTCAGATAGGGGAAATGTCAGTGAGCGCTCCGATTTCAGTTCCAGAGCAATTCGCCCAATGAGTCCTTGATATTTAGTCGTTTTCAGCCAATAATTTGGATTTTTGAAAAATTTCACTTTTTTGTGAAAATATCCACTAAATGAGGGAATAATATGTGTGAGGGTACCCCAGGAGAGTTCCAAATGTGTGTGGGTAGAATATATATCCCACGGGGGTAAAATTGAAAAAAGTTTAAAAAAATATTTTTTTGGACTTAGTCATTTTTCCAGCGTTTATCAGACTTTCAGATAGGGGAAATGTCAGTGAGCGTTCCGATTTCAGTTCCAGAGCAATTCGCCCAATGAGTCCTTGATATTTAGTCATTTTCAGCCAATTTTCTGGATTTTTGAAAATTTCACTTTTTTGTGAAAATATCCACTAAATGAGGGAATAATATGTGTGAGGGTACCCCAGGAGAGTTCCAAATGTGTGTGGGTAGAATATATATCCCACGGGGGTAAAATTGAAAAAAGTTTAAAAAAATATTTTTTTGGACTTAGTCATTTTTCCAGCGTTTATCAGACTTTCAGATAGGGGAAATGTCAGTGAGCGTTCCGATTTCAGTTCCAGAGCAATTCGCCCAATGAGTCCTTGATATTTAGTCATTTTCAGCCAATTTTCTGGATTTTTGAAAATTTCACTTTTTTGTGAAAATATCCACTAAATGAGGGAATAATATGTGTGAGGGTACCCCAGGAGAGTTCCAAATGTGTGTGGGTAGAATATATATCCCACGGGGTTAAAATTGAAAAAAGTTTAAAAAAATTTTTTTTTGGACTTAGTCATTTTTCCGGCGTTTATCAGACTTTCAGATAGGGGAAATGTCAGTGAGCGTTCCGATTTCAGTTCCAGAGCAATTCGCCCAATGAGTCCTTGATATTTAGTCGTTTTCAGCCAATATTTTGGAATTTTGAAAATTTCACTTTTTTGTGAAAATATCCACTAAATGAGGGAATAATATGTGTGAGGGTACCCCAGGAGAGTTCCAAATGTGTGTGGGTAGAATATATATCCCACGGGGGTAAAATTGAAAAAAGTTTAAAAAAATATTTTTTTGGACTTAGTCATTTTTCTAGCGTTTATCAGACTTTCAGATAGGGGAAATGTCAGTGAGCGCTCCGATTTCAGTTCCAGAGCAATTCGCCCAATGAGTCCTTGATATTTAGTCGTTTTCAGCCAATAATTTGGATTTTTGAAAAATTTCACTTTTTTGTGAAAATATCCACTAAATGAGGGAATAATATGTGTGAGGGTACCCCAGGAGAGTTCCAAATGTGTGTGGGTAGAATATATATCCCACGGGGGTAAAATTGAAAAAAGTTGAAAAAATTTTTTTTTTGGACTTAGTCATTTTTCCAGCGTTTATCAGACTTTCAGATAGGGGAAATGTCAGTGAGCATTCCGATTTCAGTTCTAGAGCGATTCGCCCAATGAGTCCTTGATATTTAGTAGTTTTCAGCCAATATTTTGGATTTTTGAAAATTTCACTTTTTTGTGAAAACGTCCACTAAATGAGGGAATAATATGTGTGAGGGTACCCCAGGAGAGTTCCAAATGTGTGTGGGTAGAATATATATCCCACGGGGTTAAAATTGAAAAAAGTTTAAAAAAATTTTTTTTTGGACTTAGTCATTTTTCCGGCGTTTATCAGACTTTCAGATAGGGGAAATGTGAGTGAGCGTTCCGATTTCGGTTCCAGAGCGATTCGCCCAATGAGTCCTTGATATTTAGTCGTTTTCAGCCAATTTTCTGGATTTTTGAAAATTTCACTTTTTTTGTGAAAATATCCACTAAATGAGGGAATAATATGTGTGAGGGTACCCCAGGAGAGTTCCAAATGTGTGTGGGTAGAATATATATCCCACGGGGGTAAAATTGAAAAAAGTTGAAAAAAAATTTTTTTTGGACTTAGTCATTTTTCCGGCGTTTATCAGACTTTCAGATAGGGGAAATGTCAGTGAGCATTCCGATCTCAGTTCCAGAGCGATTCGCCCAATGAGTCCTTGATATTTAGTCGTTTTCAGCCAATTTTCTGGATTTTTGAAAATTTCACTTTTTTGTGAAAATATCCACTAAATGAGGGAATAATATGTGTGAGGGAACCCCAGGAGAGTTCCAAATGTGTGTGAGTAGAATATATATCCCACGGGGGTAAATGAAAAAAGTTTAAAAAAATTTTTTTTTGAACTTAGTCATTTTTCCGGCGTTTATCAGACTTTCAGATAGGGGAAATGTCAGTGAGCGTTCCGATTTCAGTTCCAGAGCAATTCGCCCAATGAGTCCTTGATATTTAGTCGTTTTCAGCCAATTTTCTGGATTTTTGAAAATTTCACTTTTTTGTGAAAATATCCACTAAATGAGGGAATAATACGTGTGAGGGTACCCCAGGAGAGTTCCAAATGTGTGTGGGTAGAATATATATCCCACGGGGGTAAAATTGAAAAAAGTTTAAAAAAATATTTTTTTGGACTTAGTCATTTTTCCAGCGTTGATCAGACTTTCAGATAGGGGAAATGTCAGTGAGCATTCCGATTTCAGTTCCAGAGTGATTCCCCCAATGAGTCCTTGATATTTAGTCGTTTTCAGCCAATATTTTGAAATTTTGAAAATTTCACTTTTTTGTGAAAATATCCACTAAATGAGGGAATAATATGTGTGAGGGTACCCCAGGAGAGTTCCAAATGTGTGTGGGTAGAATATATATCCCACGGGGGTAAAATTGAAAAAAGTTTAAAAAAATATTTTTTTGGACTTAGTCATTTTTCTAGCGTTTATCAGACTTTCAGATAGGGGAAATGTCAGTGAGCGCTCCGATTTCAGTTCCAGAGCAATTCGCCCAATGAGTCCTTGATATTTAGTCGTTTTCAGCCAATAATTTGGATTTTTGAAAAATTTCACTTTTTTGTGAAAATATCCACTAAATGAGGGAATAATATGTGTGAGGGTACCCCAGGAGAGTTCCAAATGTGTGTGGGTAGAATATATATCCCACGGGGGTAAAATTGAAAAAAGTTGAAAAAAATTTTTTTTTGGACTTAGTCATTTTTCCGGCGTTTATCAGACTTTCAGATAGGGGAAATGTCAGTGAGCGCTCCGATTTCAGTTCCAGAGCAATTCGCCCAATGAGTCCTTGATATTTAGTCGTTTTCAGCCAATAATTTGGATTTTTGAAAAATTTCACTTTTTTGTGAAAATATCCACTAAATGAGGGAATAATATGTGTGAGGGTACCCCAGGAGAGTTCCAAATGTGTGTGGGTAGAATATATATCCCACGGGGGTAAAATTGAAAAAAGTTTAAAAAAATATTTTTTTGGACTTAGTCATTTTTCCAGCGTTTATCAGACTTTCAGATAGGGGAAATGTCAGTGAGCATTCCGATTTCAGTTCCAGAGCAATTCGCCCAATGAGTCCTTGATATTTAGTCATTTTCAGCCAATTTTCTGGATTTTTGAAAATTTCACTTTTTTGTGAAAATATCCACTAAATGAGGGAATAATATGTGTGAGGGTACCCCAGGAGAGTTCCAAATGTGTGTGGGTAGAATATATATCCCACGGGGTTAAAATTGAAAAAAGTTTAAAAAAATTTTTTTTTGGACTTAGTCATTTTTCCAGCGTTTATCAGACTTTCAGATAGGGGAAATGTCAGTGAGCATTCCGATTTCAGTTCTAGAGCGATTCGCCCAATGAGTCCTTGATATTTAGTAGTTTTCAGCCAATATTTTGGATTTTTGAAAATTTCACTTTTTTGTGAAAAAGTCCACTAAATGAGGGAATAATATGTGTGAGGGTACCCCAGGAGAGTTCCAAATGTGTGTGGGTAGAATATATATCCCACGGGGGTAAAATTGAAAAAAGTTTAAAAAAATATTTTTTTGGACTTAGTCATTTTTCCAGCGTTTATCAGACTTTCAGATAGGGGAAATGTCAGTGAGCGTTCCGATTTCAGTTCCAGAGCAATTCGCCCAATGAGTCCTTGATATTTAGTCATTTTCAGCCAATTTTCTGGATTTTTGAAAATTTCACTTTTTTGTGAAAATATCCACTAAATGAGGGAATAATATGTGTGAGGGTACCCCAGGAGAGTTCCAAATGTGTGTGGGTAGAATATATATCCCACGGGGTTAAAATTGAAAAAAGTTTAAAAAAATTTTTTTTTGGACTTAGTCATTTTTCCGGCGTTTATCAGACTTTCAGATAGGGGAAATGTCAGTGAGCGTTCCGATTTCAGTTCCAGAGCAATTCGCCCAATGAGTCCTTGATATTTAGTCGTTTTCAGCCAATATTTTGGAATTTTGAAAATTTCACTTTTTTGTGAAAATATCCACTAAATGAGGGAATAATATGTGTGAGGGTACCCCAGGAGAGTTCCAAATGTGTGTGGGTAGAATATATATCCCACGGGGGTAAAATTGAAAAAAGTTTAAAAAAATATTTTTTTGGACTTAGTCATTTTTCTAGCGTTTATCAGACTTTCAGATAGGGGAAATGTCAGTGAGCGCTCCGATTTCAGTTCCAGAGCAATTCGCCCAATGAGTCCTTGATATTTAGTCGTTTTCAGCCAATAATTTGGATTTTTGAAAAATTTCACTTTTTTGTGAAAATATCCACTAAATGAGGGAATAATATGTGTGAGGGTACCCCAGGAGAGTTCCAAATGTGTGTGGGTAGAATATATATCCCACGGGGGTAAAATTGAAAAAAGTTGAAAAAATTTTTTTTTTGGACTTAGTCATTTTTCCAGCGTTTATCAGACTTTCAGATAGGGGAAATGTCAGTGAGCATTCCGATTTCAGTTCTAGAGCGATTCGCCCAATGAGTCCTTGATATTTAGTAGTTTTCAGCCAATATTTTGGATTTTTGAAAATTTCACTTTTTTGTGAAAACGTCCACTAAATGAGGGAATAATATGTGTGAGGGTACCCCAGGAGAGTTCCAAATGTGTGTGGGTAGAATATATATCCCACGGGGTTAAAATTGAAAAAAGTTTAAAAAAATTTTTTTTTGGACTTAGTCATTTTTCCGGCGTTTATCAGACTTTCAGATAGGGGAAATGTGAGTGAGCGTTCCGATTTCGGTTCCAGAGCGATTCGCCCAATGAGTCCTTGATATTTAGTCGTTTTCAGCCAATTTTCTGGATTTTTGAAAATTTCACTTTTTTTGTGAAAATATCCACTAAATGAGGGAATAATATGTGTGAGGGTACCCCAGGAGAGTTCCAAATGTGTGTGGGTAGAATATATATCCCACGGGGGTAAAATTGAAAAAAGTTGAAAAAAAATTTTTTTTGGACTTAGTCATTTTTCCGGCGTTTATCAGACTTTCAGATAGGGGAAATGTCAGTGAGCATTCCGATCTCAGTTCCAGAGCGATTCGCCCAATGAGTCCTTGATATTTAGTCGTTTTCAGCCAATTTTCTGGATTTTTGAAAATTTCACTTTTTTGTGAAAATATCCACTAAATGAGGGAATAATATGTGTGAGGGAACCCCAGGAGAGTTCCAAATGTGTGTGAGTAGAATATATATCCCACGGGGGTAAATGAAAAAAGTTTAAAAAAATTTTTTTTTGAACTTAGTCATTTTTCCGGCGTTTATCAGACTTTCAGATAGGGGAAATGTCAGTGAGCGTTCCGATTTCAGTTCCAGAGCAATTCGCCCAATGAGTCCTTGATATTTAGTCGTTTTCAGCCAATATTTTGGATTTTTGAAAATTTCACTTTTTTGTGAAAATATCCACTAAATGAGGGAATAATATGTGTGAGGGTACCCCAGGAGAGTTCCAAATGTGTGTGGGTAGAATATATATCCCACGGGGGTAAAATTGAAAAAAGTTTAAAAAAATATTTTTTTGGACTTAGTCATTTTTCCAGCGTTTATCAGACTTTCAGATAGGGGAAATGTCAGTGAGCATTCCGATTTCAGTTCCAGAGTGATTCCCCCAATGAGTCCTTGATATTTAGTCGTTTTCAGCCAATATTTTGGATTTTTGAAAATTTCACTTTTTTGTGAAAATATCCACTAAATGAGGGAATAATATGTGTGAGGGTACCCCAGGAGAGTTCCAAATGTGTGTGGGTAGAATATATATCCCACGGGGGTAAAATTGAAAAAAGTTGAAAAAAATTTTTTTTTGGACTTAGTCATTTTTCCGGCGTTTATCAGACTTTCAGATAGGGGAAATGTCAGTGAGCGCTCCGATTTCAGTTCCAGAGCAATTCGCCCAATGAGTCCTTGATATTTAGTCGTTTTCAGCCAATAATTTGGATTTTTGAAAAATTTCACTTTTTTGTGAAAATATCCACTAAATGAGGGAATAATATGTGTGAGGGTACCCCAGGAGAGTTCCAAATGTGTGTGGGTAGAATATATATCCCACGGGGGTAAAATTGAAAAAAGTTTAAAAAAATATTTTTTTGGACTTAGTCATTTTTCCAGCGTTTATCAGACTTTCAGATAGGGGAAATGTCAGTGAGCGTTCCGATTTCAGTTCCAGAGCAATTCGCCCAATGAGTCCTTGATATTTAGTCATTTTCAGCCAATTTTCTGGATTTTTGAAAATTTCACTTTTTTGTGAAAATATCCACTAAATGAGGGAATAATATGTGTGAGGGTACCCCAGGAGAGTTCCAAATGTGTGTGGGTAGAATATATATCCCACGGGGTTAAAATTGAAAAAAGTTTAAAAAAAATTTTTTTTGGACTTAGTCATTTTTCCAGCGTTTATCAGACTTTCAGATAGGGGAAATGTCAGTGAGCATTCCGATTTCAGTTCTAGAGCGATTCGCCCAATGAGTCCTTGATATTTAGTAGTTTTCAGCCAATATTTTGGATTTTTGAAAATTTCACTTTTTGTGAAAAAGTCCACTAAATGAGGGAATAATATGTGTGAGGGTACCCCAGGAGAGTTCCAAATGTGTGTGGGTAGAATATATATCCCACGGGGGTAAAATTGAAAAAAGTTGAAAAAAAATTTTTTTTGGACTTAGTCATTTTTCCGGCGTTTATCAGACTTTCAGATAGGGGAAATGTCAGTGAGCATTCCGATCTCAGTTCCAGAGCGATTCGCCCAATGAGTCCTTGATATTTAGTCGTTTTCAGCCAATATTTTGGATTTTTGAAAATTTCACTTTTTTGTGAAAATATCCACTAAATGAGGGAATAATATGTGTGAGGGTACCCCAGGAGAGTTCCAAATGTGTGTGGGTAGAATATATATCCCACGGGGGTAAAATTTTAAAAAAATTTAAAAAATTTTTTTTTGGACTTAGTCATTTTTCCGGCGTTTATCAGACTTTCAGATAGGGGAAATGTGAGTGAGCGTTCCGATTTCGGTTCCAGAGCGATTCGCCCAATGAGTCCTTGATATTTAGTCGTTTTCAGCCAATTTTCTGGATTTTTGAAAATTTCACTTTTTTGTGAAAATATCCACTAAATGAGGGAATAATACGTGTGAGGGTACCCCAGGAGAGTTCCAAATGTGTGTGGGTAGAATATATATCCCACGGGGGTAAAATTGAAAAAAGTTGAAAAAATTTTTTTTTTGGACTTAGTCATTTTTCCGGCGTTTATCAGACTTTCAGATAGGGGAAATGTCAGTGAGCGCTCCGATTTCAGTTCCAGAGCAATTCGCCCAATGAGTCCTTGATATTTAGTCGTTTTCAGCCAATAATTTGGATTTTTGAAAAATTTCACTTTTTTGTGAAAATATCCACTAAATGAGGGAATAATATGTGTGAGGGTACCCCAGGAGAGTTCCAAATGTGTGTGGGTAGAATATATATCCCACGGGGGTAAAATTGAAAAAAGTTTAAAAAAATATTTTTTTGGACTTAGTCATTTTTCCAGCGTTTATCAGACTTTCAGATAGGGGAAATGTCAGTGAGCGTTCCGATTTCAGTTCCAGAGCAATTCGCCCAATGAGTCCTTGATATTTAGTCATTTTCAGCCAATTTTCTGGATTTTTGAAAATTTCACTTTTTTGTGAAAATATCCACTAAATGAGGGAATAATATGTGTGAGGGTACCCCAGGAGAGTTCCAAATGTGTGTGGGTAGAATATATATCCCACGGGGTTAAAATTGAAAAAAGTTTAAAAAAATTTTTTTTTGGACTTAGTCATTTTTCCAGCGTTTATCAGACTTTCAGATAGGGGAAATGTCAGTGAGCATTCCGATTTCAGTTCTAGAGCGATTCGCCCAATGAGTCCTTGATATTTAGTAGTTTTCAGCCAATATTTTGGATTTTTGAAAATTTCACTTTTTTGTGAAAAAGTCCACTAAATGAGGGAATAATATGTGTGAGGGTACCCCAGGAGAGTTCCAAATGTGTGTGGGTAGAATATATATCCCACGGGGGTAAAATTGAAAAAAGTTTAAAAAAATATTTTTTTGGACTTAGTCATTTTTCCAGCGTTTATCAGACTTTCAGATAGGGGAAATGTCAGTGAGCGTTCCGATTTCAGTTCCAGAGCAATTCGCCCAATGAGTCCTTGATATTTAGTCATTTTCAGCCAATTTTCTGGATTTTTGAAAATTTCACTTTTTTGTGAAAATATCCACTAAATGAGGGAATAATATGTGTGAGGGTACCCCAGGAGAGTTCCAAATGTGTGTGGGTAGAATATATATCCCACGGGGTTAAAATTGAAAAAAGTTTAAAAAAATTTTTTTTTGGACTTAGTCATTTTTCCGGCGTTTATCAGACTTTCAGATAGGGGAAATGTCAGTGAGCGTTCCGATTTCAGTTCCAGAGCAATTCGCCCAATGAGTCCTTGATATTTAGTCGTTTTCAGCCAATATTTTGGAATTTTGAAAATTTCACTTTTTTGTGAAAATATCCACTAAATGAGGGAATAATATGTGTGAGGGTACCCCAGGAGAGTTCCAAATGTGTGTGGGTAGAATATATATCCCACGGGGGTAAAATTGAAAAAAGTTTAAAAAAATATTTTTTTGGACTTAGTCATTTTTCTAGCGTTTATCAGACTTTCAGATAGGGGAAATGTCAGTGAGCGCTCCGATTTCAGTTCCAGAGCAATTCGCCCAATGAGTCCTTGATATTTAGTCGTTTTCAGCCAATAATTTGGATTTTTGAAAAATTTCACTTTTTTGTGAAAATATCCACTAAATGAGGGAATAATATGTGTGAGGGTACCCCAGGAGAGTTCCAAATGTGTGTGGGTAGAATATATATCCCACGGGGGTAAAATTGAAAAAAGTTGAAAAAAATTTTTTTTTGGACTTAGTCATTTTTCCAGCGTTTATCAGACTTTCAGATAGGGGAAATGTCAGTGAGCATTCCGATTTCAGTTCTAGAGCGATTCGCCCAATGAGTCCTTGATATTTAGTAGTTTTCAGCCAATATTTTGGATTTTTGAAAATTTCACTTTTTTGTGAAAACGTCCACTAAATGAGGGAATAATATGTGTGAGGGTACCCCAGGAGAGTTCCAAATGTGTGTGGGTAGAATATATATCCCACGGGGGTAAAATTGAAAAAAGTTTAAAAAAAATTTTTTTTGAACTTAGTCATTTTTCCGGCGTTTATCAGACTTTCAGATAGGGGAAATGTCAGTGAGCGTTCCGATTTCAGTTCCAGAGCAATTCGCCCAATGAGTCCTTGATATTTAGTCGTTTTCAGCCAATTTTCTGGATTTTTGAAAATTTCACTTTTTTGTGAAAATATCCACTAAATGAGGGAATAATACGTGTGAGGGTACCCCAGGAGAGTTCCAAATGTGTGTGGGTAGAATGTATATCCCACGGGGGTAAAATTGAAAAAAGTTTAAAAAAATATTTTTTTGGACTTAGTCATTTTTCCAGCGTTTATCAGACTTTCAGATAGGGGAAATGTCAGTGAGAATTCCGATTTCAGTTCCAGAGTGATTCCCCCAATGAGTCCTTGATATTTAGTCGTTTTCAGCCAATATTTTGGATTTTTGAAAATTTCACTTTTTTGTGAAAATATCCACTAAATGAGGGAATAATATGTGTGAGGGTACCCCAGGAGAGTTCCAAATGTGTGTGGGTAGAATATATATCCCACGGGGGTAAAATTGAAAAAAGTTTAAAAAAATATTTTTTTGGACTTAGTCATTTTTCCAGCGTTTATCAGACTTTCAGATAGGGGAAATGTCAGTGAGCATTCCGATTTCAGTTCCAGAGTGATTCCCCCAATGAGTCCTTGATATTTAGTCGTTTTCAGCCAATATTTTGGATTTTTTAAAAATTTCACTTTTTTGTGAAAATATCCACTAAATGAGGGAATAATATGTGTGAGGGTACCCCAGGAGAGTTCCAAATGTGTGTGGGTAGAATATATATCCCACGGGGGTAAAATTGAAAAAAGTTTAAAAAAATATTTTTTTGGACTTAGTCATTTTTCCAGCGTTTATCAGACTTTCAGATAGGGGAAATGTCAGTGAGCGTTCCGATTTCAGTTCCAGAGCAATTCGCCCAATGAGTCCTTGATATTTAGTCATTTTCAGCCAATTTTCTGGATTTTTGAAAATTTCACTTTTTTGTGAAAATATCCACTAAATGAGGGAATAATATGTGTGAGGGTACCCCAGGAGAGTTCCAAATGTGTGTGGGTAGAATATATATCCCACGGGGGTAAAATTGAAAAAAGTTTAAAAAAATATTTTTTTGGACTTAGTCATTTTTCTAGCGTTTATCAGACTTTCAGATAGGGGAAATGTCAGTGAGCGCTCCGATTTCAGTTCCAGAGCAATTCGCCCAATGAGTCCTTGATATTTAGTCGTTTTCAGCCAATTTTCTGGATTTTTGAAAATTTCACTTTTTTGTGAAAATATCCACTAAATGAGGGAATAATACGTGTGAGGGTACCCCAGGAGAGTTCCAAATGTGTGTGGGTAGAATATATATCCCACGGGGGTAAAATTGAAAAAAGTTTAAAAAAATATTTTTTTGGACTTAGTCATTTTTCCAGCGTTTATCAGACTTTCAGATAGGGGAAATGTCAGTGAGCATTCCGATTTCAGTTCCAGAGTGATTCCCCCAATGAGTCCTTGATATTTAGTCGTTTTCATCCAATATTTTGGATTTTTGAAAATTTCACTTTTTTGTGAAAATATCCACTAAATGAGGGAATAATATGTGTGAGGGTACCCCAGGAGAGTTCCAAATGTGTGTGGGTAGAATATATATCCCACGGGGGTAAAATTGAAAAAAGTTTAAAAAAATATTTTTTTGGACTTAGTCATTTTTCCAGCGTTTATCAGACTTTCAGATAGGGGAAATGTCAGTGAGCATTCCGATTTCAGTTCCAGAGTGATTCCCCCAATGAGTCCTTGATATTTAGTCGTTTTCAGCCAATATTTTGGATTTTTGAAAATTTCACTTTTTTGTGAAAATATCCACTAAATGAGGGAATAATATGTGTGAGGGTACCCCAGGAGAGTTCCAAATGTGTGTGGGTAGAATATATATCCCACGGGGGTAAAATTGAAAAAAGTTGAAAAAAATTTTTTTTTGGACTTAGTCATTTTTCCGGCGTTTATCAGACTTTCAGATAGGGGAAATGTCAGTGAGCGCTCCGAATTCAGTTCCAGAGCAATTCGCCCAATGAGTCCTTGATATTTAGTCGTGTTCAGCCAATAATTTGGATTTTTGAAAAATTTCACTTTTTTGTGAAAATATCCACTAAATGAGGGAATAATATGTGTGAGGGTACCCCAGGAGAGTTCCAAATGTGTGTGGGTAGAATATATATCCCACGGGGGTAAAATTGAAAAAAGTTTAAAAAAATATTTTTTTGGACTTAGTCATTTTTCCAGCGTTTATCAGACTTTCAGATAGGGGAAATGTCAGTGAGCGTTCCGATTTCAGTTCCAGAGCAATTCGCCCAATGAGTCCTTGATATTTAGTCATTTTCAGCCAATTTTCTGGATTTTTGAAAATTTCACTTTTTTGTGAAAATATCCACTAAATGAGGGAATAATATGTGTGAGGGTACCCCAGGAGAGTTCCAAATGTGTGTGGGTAGAATATATATCCCACGGGGTTAAAATTGAAAAAAGTTTAAAAAAATTTTTTTTTGGACTTAGTCATTTTTCCAGCGTTTATCAGACTTTCAGATAGGGGAAATGTCAGTGAGCATTCCGATTTCAGTTCTAGAGCGATTCGCCCAATGAGTCCTTGATATTTAGTAGTTTTCAGCCAATATTTTGGATTTTTAAAAATTTCACTCTTTTGTGAAAAAGTCCACTAAATGAGGGAATAATATGTGTGAGGGTACCCCAGGAGAGTTCCAAATGTGTGTGGGTAGAATATATATCCCACGGGGGTAAAATTGAAAAAAGTTTAAAAAAATATTTTTTTGGACTTAGTCATTTTTCTAGCGTTTATCAGACTTTCAGATAGGGGAAATGTCAGTGAGCGCTCCGATTTCAGTTCCAGAGCAATTCGCCCAATGAGTCCTTGATATTTAGTCGTTTTCAGCCAATAATTTGGATTTTTGAAAAATTTCACTTTTTTGTGAAAATATCCACTAAATGAGGGAATAATATGTGTGAGGGTACCCCAGGAGAGTTCCAAATGTGTGTGGGTAGAATATATATCCCACGGGGGTAAAATTGAAAAAAGTTGAAAAAAATTTTTTTTTGGACTTAGTCATTTTTCCAGCGTTTATCAGACTTTCAGATAGGGGAAATGTCAGTGAGCATTCCGATTTCAGTTCTAGAGCGATTCGCCCAATGAGTCCTTGATATTTAGTAGTTTTCAGCCAATATTTTGGATTTTTGAAAATTTCACTTTTTTGTGAAAACGTCCACTAAATGAGGGAATAATATGTGTGAGGGTACCCCAGGAGAGTTCCAAATGTGTGTGGGTAGAATATATATCCCACGGGGTTAAAATTGAAAAAAGTTTAAAAAAATTTTTTTTTGGACTTAGTCATTTTTCCGGCGTTTATCAGACTTTCAGATAGGGGAAATGTCAGTGAGCATTCCGATTTCAGTTCCAGAGTGATTCGCCCAATGAGTCCTTGATATTTAGTCGTTTTCAGCCAATATTTTGGATTTTTGAAAATTTCACTTTTTTGTGAAAATATCCACTAAATGAGGGAATAATATGTGTGAGGGTACCCCAGGAGAGTTCCAAATGTGTGTGGGTAGAATATATATCCCACGGGGGTAAAATTTTAAAAAAATTTAAAAAATTTTTTTTTGGACTTTGTCATTTTTCCGGCGTTTATCAGACTTTCAGATAGGGGAAATGTGAGTGAGCGTTCCGATTTCGGTTCCAGAGCGATTCGCCCAATGAGTCCTTGATATTTAGTAGTTTTCAGCCAATTTTCTGGATTTTTGAAAATTTCACTTTTTTTGTGAAAATATCCACTAAATGAGGGAATAATATGTGTGAGGGTACCCCAGGAGAGTTCCAAATGTGTGTGGGTAGAATATATATCCCACGGGGGTAAAATTGAAAAAAGTTGAAAAAAATTTTTTTTTGGACTTAGTCATTTTTCCGGCGTTTATCAGACTTTCAGATAGGGGAAATGTCAGTGAGCATTCCGATCTCAGTTCCAGAGCGATTCGCCCAATGAGTCCTTGATATTTAGTCGTTTTCAGCCAATTTTCTGGATTTTTGAAAATTTCACTTTTTTGTGAAAATATCCACTAAATGAGGGAATAATATGTGTGAGGGAACCCCAGGAGAGTTCCAAATGTGTGTGAGTAGAATATATATCCCACGGGGGTAAATGAAAAAAGTTTAAAAAATTTTTTTTTTGAACTTAGTCATTTTTCCGGCGTTTATCAGACTTTCAGAAAGGGGAAATGTCAGTGAGCGTTCCGATTTCAGTTCCAGAGCAATTCGCCCAATGAGTCCTTGATATTTAGTCGTTTTAAGCCAATTTTCTGGATTTTTGAAAATTTCACTTTTTTGTGAAAATATCCACTAAATGAGGGAATAATACGTGTGAGGGTACCCCAGGAGAGTTCCAAATGTGTGTGGGTAGAATATATATCCCACGGGGGTAAAATTGAAAAAAGTTTAAAAAAATATTTTTTTGGACTTAGTCATTTTTCCAGCGTTTATCAGACTTTCAGATAAGGGAAATGTCAGTGAGCATTCCGATTTCAGTTCCAGAGTGATTCCCCCAATGAGTCCTTGATATTTAGTCGTTTTCAGCCAATATTTTGGATTTTTGAAAATTTCACTTTTTTGTGAAAATATCCACTAAATGAGGGAATAATATGTGTGAGGGTACCCCAGGAGAGTTCCAAATGTGTGTGGGTAGAATATATATCCCACGGGGGTAAAATTGAAAAAAGTTGAAAAAAATGTTTTTTTGGACTTAGTCATTTTTCCGGCGTTTATCAGACTTTCAGATAGGGGAAATGTCAGTGCGCGCTCCGATTTCAGTTCCAGAGCAATTCGCCCAATGAGTCCTTGATATTTAGTCGTTTTCAGCCAATTTTCTGGATTTTTGAAAATTTCACTTTTTTGTGAAAATATCCACTAAATGAGGGAATAATATGTGTGAGGGTACCCCAGGAGAGTTCCAAATGTGTGTGGGTAGAATATATATCCCACGGGGGTAAAATTGAAAAAAGATGAAAAAAATTTTTTTTTACACTTAGTCATTTTTCCGGCGTTTATCAGACTTTCAGATAGGGGAAATGTCAGTGAGCATTCCGATTTCAGTTCCAGAGCGATTCGCCCAATGAGTCCTTGATATTTAGTCGTTTTCAGCCAATATTTAAGATTTTTGAAAATTTCACTTTTTTGCGAAAATATCCACTAAATGAGGGAATAATATGTGTGAGGGTACCCCAGGAGAGTTCCAAATGTGTGTGGGTAGAATATATATCCCACGGGGGTAAAATTGAAAAAAGTTGAAAAAAATTTTTTTTTGGACTTAGTCATTTTTCCGGCGTTTATCAGACTTTCAGATAGGGGAAATGTCAGTGCGCGCTCCGATTTCAGTTCCAGAGCAATTCGCCCAATGAGTCCTTGATATTTAGTCGTTTTCAGCCAATTTTCTGGATTTTTGAAAATTTCACTTTTTTGTGAAAATATCCACTAAATGAGGGAATAATATGTGTGAGGGTACCCCAGGAGAGTTCCAAATGTGTGTGGGTAGAATATATATCCCACGGGGGTAAAATTGAAAAAAGATGAAAAAAATTTTTTTTTACACTTAGTCATTTTTCCGGCGTTTATCAGACTTTCAGATAGGGGAAATGTCAGTGAGCATTCCGATTTCAGTTCCAGAGCGATTCGCCCAATGAGTCCTTGATATTTAGTCGTTTTCAGCCAATATTTTGGATTTTTGAAAATTTCACTTTTTTGCGAAAATATCCACTAAATGAGGGAATAATATGTGTGAGGGTACCCCAGGAGAGTTCCAAATGTGTGTGGGTAGAATATATATCCCACGGGGGTAAAATTGAAAAAAGTTGAAAAAAATTTTTTTTTGGACTTAGTCATTTTTCCGGCGTTTATCAGACTTTCAGATAGGGGAAATGTGAGTGAGCGTTCCGATTTCGGTTCCAGAGCGATTCGCCCAATGAGTCCTTGATATTTAGTCGTTTTCATCCAATTTTCTGGATTTTTGAAAATTTCACTTTTTTGTGAAAATATCCACTGAATGAGGGAATAATATGTGTGAGGGTACCCCAGGAGAGTTCCAAATGTGTGTGGGTAGAATATATATCCCACGGGGGTAAAATTGAAAAAAGTTTAAAAAAATATTTTTTTGGACTTAGTCATTTTTCCAGCGTTTATCAGACTTTCAGATAGGGGAAATGTCAGTGAGCATTCCGATTTCAGTTCTAGAGCGATTCGCCCAATGAGTCCTTGATATTTAGTAGTTTTCAGCCAATATTTTGGATTTTTGAAAATTTCACTTTTTTGTGAAAAAGTCCACTAAATGAGGGAATAATATGTGTGAGGGTACCCCAGGAGAGTTCCAAATGTGTGTGGGTAGAATATATATCCCACGGGGGTAAAATTGAAAAAAGTTGAAAAACATTTTTTTTTGGACTTAGTCATTTTTCCGGCGTTTATCAGACTTTCAGATAGGGGAAATGTCAGTGAGCATTCCGATCTCAGTTCCAGAGCGATTCGCCCAATGAGTCCTTGATATTTAGTCGTTTTCAGCCAATTTTCTGGATTTTTGAAAATTTCACTTTTTTGTGAAAATATCCACTAAATGAGGGAATAATATGTGTGAGGGTACCCCAGGAGAGTTCCAAATGTGTGTGGGTAGAAGATATATCCCACGGGGGTAAGATTGAAAAAAGTTGAAAAACATTTTTTTTTGGACTTAGTCATTTTTCCGGCGTTTATCAGACTTTCAGATAGGGGAAATGTGAGTGAGCGTTCCGATTTCGGTTCCAGAGCGATTCGCCCAATGAGCCCTTTATATTTAGTCGTATTCAGCCAATTTTCTGGATTTTTGAAAATTTCACTTTTTTGTGAAAATATCCACTAAACGAGGTAATAATATGTGTGAGGGTACCCGAGGAGAGTTCCAAATGTGTGTGGGTAGAATATATATCCCACGGGGGTAAAATTGAAAAAAGTTGAACAAATTTTTTTTTGGACTTGGTCATTTTTCTGGCGTTTATCAGACTTTCAGATAGGGGAAATGTCAGTGAGCATTCCGATTTCAGTTCCAGAGCGATTCGCCCAATGAGTCCTTGATATTTAGTCGTTTTCAGCCAATAATTTGGATTTTTGAAAATTTCACTTTTTTGTGAAAATATCCACTAAATGAGGGAATAATATGTGTGAGGGTACCCCAGGAGAGTTCCAAATGTGTGTGGGTAGAATATATATCCCACGGGGGTAAAATTGAAAAAAAATGAAAAAAATTTTTTTTTACACTTAGTCATTTTTCCGGCGTTTATCAGACTTTCAGATAGGGGAAATGTCAGTGAGCATTCCGATTTCAGTTCCAGAGCGATTCGCCCAATGAGTCCTTGATATTTAGTCGTTTTCAGCCAATATTTTGGATTTTTGAAAATTTCACTTTTTTGTGAAAATATCCACTAAATGAGGGAATAATATGTGTGAGGGTACCCCAGGAGAGTTCCAAATGTGTGTGGGTAGAATATATATCCCACGGGGTAAAATTGAAAAAAGTTGAAAAAAATTTTTTTTGGACTTAGTCATTTTTCCGGCGTTTATCAGACTTTCAGATAGGGGAAATGTCAGTGAGCGTTCCGATTTCAGTTCCAGAGCAATTCGCACAATGAGTCCTTGATATTTAGTCGTTTTCAGCCAATTTTCTGGATTTTTGAAAATTTCACTTTTTTGTGAAAATATCCACTAAATAAGGGAATAATATGTGTGAGGGTACCCCAGGAGAGTTCCAAATGTGTGTGGGTAGAATATATATCCCACGGGGGTAAAATTGAAAAAAGTTGAAAAAAAATTTTTTTTGGACTTAGTCATTTTTCCGGCGTTTATCAGACTTTCAGATAGGGGAAATGTGAGTGAGCGTTCCGATTTCGGTTCCAGAGCGATTCGCCCAATGAGTCCTTGATATTTAGTCGTTTTCAGCCAATTTTCTGGATTTTTGAAAATTTCACTTTTTTTGTGAAAATATCCACTAAATGAGGGAATAATATGTGTGAGGGTACCCCAGGAGAGTTCCAAATGTGTGTGGGTAGAATATATATCCCACGGGGGTAAAATTGAAAAAAGTTGAAAAAAATTTTTTTTTGGACTTAGTCATTTTTCCGGCGTTTATCAGACTTTCAGATAGGGGAAATGTCAGTGAGCATTCCGATCTCAGTTCCAGAGCGATTCGCCCAATGAGTCCTTGATATTTAGTCGTTTTCAGCCAATTTTCTGGATTTTTGAAAATTTCACTTTTTTGTGAAAATATCCACTAAATGAGGGAATAATATGTGTGAGGGAACCCCAGGAGAGTTCCAAATGTGTGTGAGTAGAATATATATCCCACGGGGGTAAATGAAAAAAGTTTAAAAAAATTTTTTTTTGAACTTAGTCATTTTTCCGGCGTTTATCAGACTTTCAGAAAGGGGAAATGTCAGTGAGCGTTCCGATTTCAGTTCCAGAGCAATTCGCACAATGAGTCCTTGATATTTAGTCGTTTTCAGCCAATTTTCTGGATTTTTGAAAATTTCACTTTTTTGTGAAAATATCCACTAAATGAGGGAATAATATGTGTGAGGGTACCCCAGGAGAGTTCCAAATGTGTGTGGGTAGAATATATATCCCACAGGGGTAAGATTGAAAAAAGTTGAAAAACATTTTTTTTTGGACTTAGTCATTTTTCCGGCGTTTATCAGACTTTCAGATAGGGGAAATGTCAGTGAACGTTCCGATTTCGGTTCCAGAGCGATTCGCCCAATGAGTCCTTGATATTTAGTCGTTTTCAGCCAATTTTCTGGATTTTTGAAAATTTCACTTTTTTGTGAAAATATCCACTAAATAAGGGAATAATATGTGTGAGGGTACCCCAGGAGAGTTCCAAATGTGTGTGGGTAGAATATATATCCCACGGGGGTAAAATTGAAAAAAGTTGAAAAACATTTTTTTTTGGACTTAGTCATTTTTCCGGCGTTTATCAGACTTTCAGATAGGGGAAATGTGAGTGAGCGTTCCGATTTCGGTTCCAGAGCGATTCGCCCAATGAGTCCTTGATATTTAGTCGTTTTCAGCCAATTTTCTGGATTTTTGAAAATTTCACTTTTTTGTGAAAATATCCACTAAACGAGGTAATAATATGTGTGAGGGTACCCGAGGAGAGTTCCAAATGTGTGTGGGTAGAATATATATCCCACGGGGGTAAAATTGAAAAAAGTTGAACAAATTTTTTTTTGGACTTAGTCATTTTTCTGGCGTTTATCAGACTTTCAGATAGGGGAAATGTCAGTGAGCATTCCGATTTCAGTTCCAGAGCGATTCGCCCAATGAGTCCTTGATATTTAGTCGTTTTCAGCCAATAATTTGGATTTTTGAAAATTTCACTTTTTTTGTGAAAATATCCACTAAATGAGGGAATAATATGTGTGAGGGTACCCCAGGAGAGTTCCAAATGTGTGTGGGTAGAATATATATCCCACGGGGGTAAAATTGAAAAAAGTTGAAAAAACTTTTTTTTTGGACTTAGTCATTTTTCCAGCGTTTATCAGACTTTCAGATAGGGGAAATGTCAGTGAGCATTCCGATTTCAGTTCCAGAGCGATTCGCCCAATGAGTCCTTGATATTTAGTCGTTTTCAGCCAATTTTCTGGATTTTTGAAAATTTCACTTTTTTGTGAAAATATCCACTAAATGAGGGAATAATATGTGTGAGGGTACCCCAGGAGAGTTCCAAATGTGTGTGGGTAGAATATATATCCCACGGGGGTAAAATTGAAAAAAGTTGAAAAAAATATTTTTTTACACTTAGTCATTTTTCCGGCGTTTATCAGACTTTCAGATAGGGGAAATGTCAGTGAGCATTCCGATTTCAGTTCCAGAGCAATTCGCCCAATGAGTCCTTGATATTTAGTCGTTTTCAGCCAATTTTCTGGATTTTTGAAAATTTCACTTTTTTGTGAAAATATCCACTAAATGAGGGAATAATATGTGTGAGGGTACCCCAGGAGAGTTCCAAATGTGTGTGGGTAGAATATATATCCCACGGGGGTAAAATTGAAAAAAGTTGAAAAAAATTTTTTTTTACACTTAGTCATTTTTCCGGCGTTTATCAGACTTTCAGATAGGGGAAATGTCAGTGAGCATTCCAATTTCAGTTCCAGAGCAATTCGCCCAATGAGTCCTTGATATTTAGTCGTTTTCAGCCAATTTTCTGGATTTTTGAAAATTTCACTTTTTTCTGAAAATATCCACTAAATGAGGGAATAATATGTGTGAGGGGACCCCAGGAGAGTTCCAAATGTGTGTGGGTAGAATATATATCCCACGGGGGTAAAATTGAAAAAAGTTGAAAAAAAATTTTTTTTGGACTTAGTCATTTTTCCGGCGTTTATCAGACTTTCAGATAGGGGAAATGTCAGTGAGCATTCCGATTTCAGTTCCAGAGCAATTCGCCCAATGAGTCCTTGATATTTAGTCGTTTTCAGCCAATTTTCTGGATTTTTGAAAATTTCACTTTTTTGTGAAAATATCCACTAAATGAGGGAATAATATGTGTGAGGGTACCCCAGGAGAGTTCCAAATGTGTGTGGGTAGAATATATATCCCACGGGGGTAAAATTGAAAAAAGTTGAAAAAAATGTTTTTTTGGACTTAGTAATTTTTCCGGCGTTTATCAGACTTTCAGATAGGGGAAATGTGAGTGAGCATTCCGATTTCAGTTCCAGAGCGATTCGCCCAATGAGTCCATGATATTTAGTCATTTTCAGCCAATATTTTGGATTTTTGAAAATTTCACTTTTTTGTGAAAATATCCACTAAATGAGGGAATAATATGTGTGAGGGTACCCCAGGAGAGTTCCAAATGTGTGTGGGTAGAATATATATCCCACGGGGGTAAAATTGAAAAAAGTTGAAAAAAATTTTTTTTTACACTTAGTCATTTTTCCGGCGTTTATCAGACTTTCAGATAGGGGAAATGTCAGTGAGCATTCCGATTTCAGTTCCAGAGCGATTCGCCCAATGAGTCCTTGATATTTAGTCGTTTTCAGCCAATATTTTGGATTTTTGAAAATTTCACTTTTTTGTGAAAATATCCACTAAATGAGGGAATAATATGTGTGAGGGTACCCCAGGAGAGTTCCAAATGTGTGTGGGTAGAATACATATCCCACGGGGTAAAATTGAAAAAAGTTGAAAAAAATTTTTTTTGGACTTAGTCATTTTTCCGGCGTTTATCAGACTTTCAGATAGGGGAAATGTCAGTGAGCGTTCCGATTTCAGTTCCAGAGCAATTCGCCCAATGAGTCCTTGATATTTAGTCGTTTTCAGCCAATTTTATGGATTTTTGAAAATTTCACTTTTTTGTGAAAATATCCACTAAATAAGGGAATAATATGTGTGAGGGTACCCCAGGAGAGTTCCAAATGTGTGTGGGTAGAATATATATCCCACGGGGGTAAAATTGAAAAAAGTTGAAAAAAAATTTTTTTTGGACTTAGTCATTTTTCCGGCGTTTATCAGACTTTCAGATAGGGGAAATGTCAGTGAGCGTTCCGATTTCAGTTCCAGAGCAATTCGCCCAATGAGTCCTTGATATTTAGTCGTTTTCAGCCAATAATTTGGATTTTTGAAAAATTTCAGTTTTTTGTGAAAATATCCACTAAATGAGGGAATAATATGTGTGAGGGTACCCCAGGAGAGTTCCAAATGTGTGTGGGTAGAATATATATCCCACAGGGGTAAGATTGAAAAAAGTTGAAAAACATTTTTTTTTGGACTTAGTCATTTTTCCGGCGTTTATCAGACTTTCAGATAGGGGAAATGTCAGTGAGCATTCCGATCTCAGTTCCAGAGCGATTCGCCCAATGAGTCCTTGATATTTAGTCGTTTTCAGCCAATTTTCTGGATTTTTGAAAATTTCACTTTTTTGTGAAAATATCCACTAAATGAGGGAATAATATGTGTGAGGGTACCCCAGGAGAGTTCCAAATGTGTGTGGGTAGAAGATATATCCCACGGGGGTAAGATTGAAAAAAGTTGAAAAACATTTTTTTTTGGACTTAGTCATTTTTCCGGCGTTTATCAGACTTTCAGATAGGGGAAATGTGAGTGAGCGTTCCGATTTCGGTTCCAGAGCGATTCGCCCAATGAGTCCTTGATATTTAGTCGTTTTCAGCCAATTTTCTGGATTTTTGAAAATTTCACTTTTTTGTGAAAATATCCACTAAACGAGGTAATAATATGTGTGAGGGTACCTGAGGAGAGTTCCAAATGTGTGTGGGTAGAATATATATCCCACGGGGGTAAAATTGAAAAAAGTTGAACAAATTTTTTTTTGGACTTAGTCATTTTTCTGGCGTTTATCAGACTTTCAGATAGGGGAAATGTCAGTGAGCATTCCGATTTCAGTTCCAGAGCGATTCGCCCAATGAGTCCTTGATATTTAGTCGTTTTCAGCCAATAATTTGGATTTTTGAAAATTTCACTTTTTTGTGAAAATATCCACTAAATGAGGGAATAATATGTGTGAGGGTACCCCAGGAGAGTTCCAAATGTGTGTGGGTAGAATATATATCCCACGGGGGTAAAATTGAAAAAAGTTGAAAAAACTTTTTTTTTGGACTTAGTCATTTTTCCAGCGTTTATCAGACTTTCAGATAGGGGAAATGTCAGTGAGCATTCCGATTTCAGTTCCAGAGCGATTCGCCCAATGAGTCCTTGATATTTAGTCGTTTTCAGCCAATTTTCTGGATTTTTGAAAATTTCACTTTTTTGTGAAAATATCCACTAAATGAGGGAATAATATGTGTGAGGGTACCCCAGGAGAGTTCCAAATGTGTGTGGGTAGAATATATATCCCACGGGGGTAAAATTGAAAAAAGTTGAAAAAAATATTTTTTTACACTTAGTCATTTTTCCGGCGTTTATCAGACTTTCAGATAGGGGAAATGTCAGTGAGCATTCCGATTTCAGTTCCAGAGCAATTCGCCCAATGAGTCCTTGATATTTAGTCGTTTTCAGCCAATTTTCTGGATTTTTGAAAATTTCACTTTTTTGTGAAAATATCCACTAAATGAGGGAATAATATGTGTGAGGGTACCCCAGGAGAGTTCCAAATGTGTGTGGGTAGAATATATATCCCACGGGGGTAAAATTGAAAAAAGTTGAAAAAAATTTTTTTTTACACTTAGTCATTTTTCCGGCGTTTATCAGACTTTCAGATAGGGGAAATGTCAGTGAGCATTCCGATTTCAGTTCCAGAGCAATTCGCCCAATGAGTCCTTGATATTTAGTCGTTTTCAGCCAATTTTCTGGATTTTTGAAAATTTCACTTTTTTGTGAACATATCCACTAAATGAGGGAATAATATGTGTGAGGGTACCCCAGGAGAGTTCCAAATGTGTGTGGGTAGAATATATATCCCACGGGGGTAAAATTGAAAAAAGTTGAAAAAAATGTTTTTTTGGACTTAGTAATTTTTCCGGCGTTTATCAGACTTTCAGATAGGGGAAATGTGAGTGAGCATTCCGATTTCAGTTCCAGAGCGATTCGCCCAATGAGTCCATGATATTTAGTCATTTTCAGCCAATATTTTGGATTTTTGAAAATTTCACTTTTTTGTGAAAATATCCACTAAATGAGGGAATAATATGTGTGAGGGTACCCCAGGAGAGTTCCAAATGTGTGTGGGTAGAATATATATCCCACGGGGGTAAAATTGAAAAAAGTTGAAAAAAATTTTTTTTGGACTTAGTCATTTTTCCGGCGTTTATCAGACTTTCAGATAGGGGAAATGTCAGTGAGCGTTCCGATTTCAGTTCCAGAGCAATTCGCCCAATGAGTCCTTGATATTTAGTCGTTTTCAGCCAATTTTCTGGATTTTTGAAAATTTCACTTTTTTGTGAAAATATCCACTAAATAAGGGAATAATATGTGTGAGGGTACCCCAGGAGAGTTCCAAATGTGTGTGGGTAGAATATATATCCCACGGGGGTAAAATTGAAAAAAGTTGAAAAAAAATTTTTTTTGGACTTAGTCATTTTTCCGGCGTTTATCAGACTTTCAGATAGGGGAAATGTCAGTGAGCGTTCCGATTTCAGTTCCAGAGCAATTCGCCCAATGAGTCCTTGATATTTAGTCGTTTTCAGCCAATAATTTGGATTTTTGAAAAATTTCACTTTTTTGTGAAAATATCCACTAAATGAGGGAATAATATGTGTGAGGGTACCCCAGGAGAGTTCCAAATGTGTGTGGGTAGAATATATATCCCACAGGGGTAAGATTGAAAAAAGTTGAAAAACATTTTTTTTTGGACTTAGTCATTTTTCCGGCGTTTATCAGACTTTCAGATAGGGGAAATGTCAGTGAGCATTCCGATCTCAGTTCCAGAGCGATTCGCCCAATGAGTCCTTGATATTTAGTCGTTTTCAGCCAATTTTCTGGATTTTTGAAAATTTCACTTTTTTGTGAAAATATCCACTAAATGAGGGAATAATATGTGTGAGGGTACCCCAGGAGAGTTCCAAATGTGTGTGGGTAGAATATATATCCCACGGGGGTAAGATTGAAAAAAGTTGAAAAACATTTTTTTTTGGACTTAGTCATTTTTCCGGCGTTTATCAGACTTTCAGATAGGGGAAATGTGAGTGAGCGTTCCGATTTCGGTTCCAGAGCGATTCGCCCAATGAGTCCTTGATATTTAGTCGTTTTCAGCCAATTTTCTGGATTTTTGAAAATTTCACTTTTTTGTGAAAATATCCACTAAACGAGGTAATAATATGTGTGAGGGTACCCGAGGAGAGTTCCAAATGTGTGTGGGTAGAATATATATCCCACGGGGGTAAAATTGAAAAAAGTTGAACAAATTTTTTTTTGGACTTAGTCATTTTTCTGGCGTTTATCAGACTTTCAGATAGGGGAAATGTCAGTGAGCATTCCGATTTCAGTTCCAGAGCGATTCGCCCAATGAGTCCTTGATATTTAGTCGTTTTCAGCCAATAATTTGGATTTTTGAAAATTTCACTTTTTTTGTGAAAATATCCACTAAATGAGGGAATAATATGTGTGAGGGTACCCCAGGAGAGTTCCAAATGTGTGTGGGTAGAATATATATCCCACGGGGGTAAAATTGAAAAAAGTTGAAAAAAATATTTTTTTACACTTAGTCATTTTTCCGGCGTTTATCAGACTTTCAGATAGGGGAAATGTCAGTGAGCATTCCGATTTCAGTTCCAGAGCAATTCGCCCAATGAGTCCTTGATATTTAGTCGTTTTCAGCCAATTTTCTGGATTTTTGAAAATTTCACTTTTTTCTGAAAATATCCACTAAATGAGGGAATAATATGTGTGAGGGGACCCCAGGAGAGATCCAAATGTGTGTGGGTAGAATATATATCCCACGGGGGTAAAATTGAAAAAAGTTGAAAAAAAATTTTTTTTGGACTTAGTCATTTTTCCGGCGTTTATCAGACTTTCAGATAGGGGAAATGTCAGTGAGCATTCCGATTTCAGTTCCAGAGCAATTCGCCCAATGAGTCCTTGATATTTAGTCGTTTTCAGCCAATTTTCTGGATTTTTGAAAATTTCACTTTTTTGTGAAGATATCCACTAAATGAGGGAATAATATGTGTGAGGGTACCCCAGGAGAGTTCCAAATGTGTGTGGGTAGAATATATATCCCACGGGGGTAAAATTGAAAAAAGTTGAAAAAAATATTTTTTTGGACTTAGTGATTTTTCCGGCGTTTATCAGACTTTCAGATAGGGGAAATGTGAGTGAGCATTCCGATTTCAGTTCCAGAGCGATTCGCCCAATGAGTCCATGATATTTAGTCATTTTCAGCCAATATTTTGGATTTTTGAAAATTTCACTTTTTTGTGAAAATATCCACTAAATGAGGGAATAATATGTGTGAGGGTACCCCAGGAGAGTTCCAAATGTGTGTGGGTAGAATATATATCCCACGGGGGTAAAATTGAAAAAAGTTGAAAAAAATTTTTTTTTACACTTAGTCATTTTTCCGGCGTTTATCAGACTTTCAGATAGGGGAAATGTCAGTGAGCATTCCGATTTCAGTTCCAGAGCGATTCGCCCAATGAGTCCTTGATATTTAGTCGTTTTCAGCCAATATTTTGGATTTTTGAAAATTTCACTTTTTTGTGAAAATATCCACTAAATGAGGGAATAATATGTGTGAGGGTACCCCAGGAGAGTTCCAAATGTGTGTGGGTAGAATATATATCCCACGGGGTAAAATTGAAAAAAGTTGAAAAAAATTTTTTTTGGACTTAGTCATTTTTCCGGCGTTTATCAGACTTTCAGATAGGGGAAATGTCAGTGAGCGTTCCGATTTCAGTTCCAGAGCAATTCGCCCAATGAGTCCTTGATATTTAGTCGTTTTCAGCCAATTTTCTGGATTTTTGAAAATTTCACTTTTTTGTGAAAATATCCACTAAATAAGGGAATAATATGTGTGAGGGTACCCCAGGAGAGTTCCAAATGTGTGTGGGTAGAATATATATCCCACGGGGGTAAAATTGAAAAAAGTTTAAAAAAAATTTTTTTTGGACTTAGTCATTTTTCCGGCGTTTATCAGACTTTCAGATAGGGGAAATGTCAGTGAGCGTTCCGATTTCAGTTCCAGAGCAATTCGCCCAATGAGTCCTTGATATTTAGTCGTTTTCAGCCAATAATTTGGATTTTTGAAAAATTTCACTTTTTTGTGAAAATATCCACTAAATGAGGGAATAATATGTGTGAGGGTACCCCAGGAGAGTTCCAAATGTGTGTGGGTAGAATATATATCCCACGGGGGTAAAATTGAAAAAAGTTGAAAAAAATATTTTTTTACACTTAGTCATTTTTCCGGCGTTTATCAGACTTTCAGATAGGGGAAATGTCAGTGAGCATTCCGATTTCAGTTCCAGAGCAATTCGCCCAATGAGTCCTTGATATTTAGTCGTTTTCAGCCAATTTTCTGGATTTTTGAAAATTTCACTTTTTTGTGAAAATATCCACTAAATGAGGGAATAATATGTGTGAGGGTACCCCAGGAGAGTTCCAAATGTGTGTGGGTAGAATATATATCCCACGGGGGTAAAATTGAAAAAAGTTGAAAAAAATTTTTTTTTACACTTAGTCATTTTTCCGGCGTTTATCAGACTTTCAGATAGGGGAAATGTCAGTGAGCATTCCGATTTCAGTTCCAGAGCAATTCGCCCAATGAGTCCTTGATATTTAGTCGTTTTCAGCCAATTTTCTGGATTTTTGAAAATTTCACTTTTTTCTGAAAATATCCACTAAATGAGGGAATAATATGTGTGAGGGGACCCCAGGAGAGATCCAAATGTGTGTGGGTAGAATATATATCCCACGGGGGTAAAATTGAAAAAAGTTGAAAAAAAATTTTTTTTGGACTTAGTCATTTTTCCGGCGTTTATCAGACTTTCAGATAGGGGAAATGTCAGTGAGCATTCCGATTTCAGTTCCAGAGCAATTCGCCCAATGAGTCCTTGATATTTAGTCGTTTTCAGCCAATTTTCTGGATTTTTGAAAATTTCACTTTTTTGTGAAGATATCCACTAAATGAGGGAATAATATGTGTGAGGGTACCCCAGGAGAGTTCCAAATGTGTGTGGGTAGAATATATATCCCACGGGGGTAAAATTGAAAAAAGTTGAAAAAAATATTTTTTTGGACTTAGTGATTTTTCCGGCGTTTATCAGACTTTCAGATAGGGGAAATGTGAGTGAGCATTCCGATTTCAGTTCCAGAGCGATTCGCCCAATGAGTCCATGATATTTAGTCATTTTCAGCCAATATTTTGGATTTTTGAAAATTTCACTTTTTTGTGAAAATATCCACTAAATGAGGGAATAATATGTGTGAGGGTACCCCAGGAGAGTTCCAAATGTGTGTGGGTAGAATATATATCCCACGGGGGTAAAATTGAAAAAAGTTGAAAAAAATTTTTTTTTACACTTAGTCATTTTTCCGGCGTTTATCAGACTTTCAGATAGGGGAAATGTCAGTGAGCATTCCGATTTCAGTTCCAGAGCGATTCGCCCAATGAGTCCTTGATATTTAGTCGTTTTCAGCCAATATTTTGGATTTTTGAAAATTTCACTTTTTTGTGAAAATATCCACTAAATGAGGGAATAATATGTGTGAGGGTACCCCAGGAGAGTTCCAAATGTGTGTGGGTAGAATATATATCCCACGGGGTAAAATTGAAAAAAGTTGAAAAAAATTTTTTTTGGACTTAGTCATTTTTCCGGCGTTTATCAGACTTTCAGATAGGGGAAATGTCAGTGAGCGTTCCGATTTCAGTTCCAGAGCAATTCGCCCAATGAGTCCTTGATATTTAGTCGTTTTCAGCCAATTTTCTGGATTTTTGAAAATTTCACTTTTTTGTGAAAATATCCACTAAATAAGGGAATAATATGTGTGAGGGTACCCCAGGAGAGTTCCAAATGTGTGTGGGTAGAATATATATCCCACGGGGGTAAAATTGAAAAAAGTTTAAAAAAAATTTTTTTTGGACTTAGTCATTTTTCCGGCGTTTATCAGACTTTCAGATAGGGGAAATGTCAGTGAGCGTTCCGATTTCAGTTCCAGAGCAATTCGCCCAATGAGTCCTTGATATTTAGTCGTTTTCAGCCAATAATTTGGATTTTTGAAAAATTTCACTTTTTTGTGAAAATATCCACTAAATGAGGGAATAATATGTGTGAGGGTACCCCAGGAGAGTTCCAAATGTGTGTGGGTAGAATATATATCCCACAGGGGTAAGATTGAAAAAAGTTGAAAAACATTTTTTTTTGGACTTAGTCATTTTTCCGGCGTTTATCAGACTTTCAGATAGGGGAAATGTCAGTGAACGTTCCGATTTCGGTTCCAGAGCGATTCGCCCAATGAGTCCTTGATATTTAGTCGTTTTCAGCCAATTTTCTGGATTTTTGAAAATTTCACTTTTTTGTGAAAATATCCACTAAATAACGGAATAATATGTGTGAGGGTACCCCAGGAGAGTTCCAAATGTGTGTGGGTAGAATATATATCCCACGGGGGTAAAATTGAAAAAAGTTGAAAAACATTTTTTTTTGGACTTAGTCATTTTTCCGGCGTTTATCAGACTTTCAGATAGGGGAAATGTCAGTGAGCATTCCGATCTCAGTTCCAGAGCGATTCGCCCAATGAGTCCTTGATATTTAGTCGTTTTCAGCCAATTTTCTGGATTTTTGAAAATTTCACTTTTTTGTGAAAATATCCACTAAACGAGGTAATAATATGTGTGAGGGTACCCGAGGAGAGTTCCAAATGTGTGTGGGTAGAATATATATCCCACGGGGGTAAAATTGAAAAAAGTTGAACAAATTTTTTTTTGGACTTAGTCATTTTTCTGGCGTTTATCAGACTTTCAGAGAGGGGAAATGTCAGTGAGCATTCCGATTTCAGTTCCAGAGCGATTCGCCCAATGAGTCCTTGATATTTAGTCGTTTTCAGCCAATAATTTGGATTTTTGAAAATTTCATTTTTTTTGTGAAAATATCCACTAAATGAGGGAATAATATGAGTGAGGGTACCCCAGGAGAGTTCCAAATGTGTGTGGGTAGAATATATATCCCACGGGGGTAAAATTGAAAAAAGTTGAAAAAAATTTTTTTTTGGACTTAGTCATTTTTCCAGCGTTTATCAGACTTTCAGATAGGGGAAATGTCAGTGAGCATTCCGATTTCAGTTCCAGAGCAATTCGCCCAATGAGTCCTTGATATTTAGTCGTTTTCAGCCAATTTTCTGGATTTTTGAAAATTTCACTTTTTTCTGAAAATATCCACTAAATGAGGGAATAATATGTGTGAGGGGACCCCAGGAGAGTTCCAAATGTGTGTGGGTAGAATATATATCCCACGGGGGTAAAATTGAAAAAAGTTGAAAAAAAATTTTTTTTGGACTTAGTCATTTTTCCGGCGTTTATCAGACTTTCAGATAGGGGAAATGTCAGTGAGCGTTCCGATTTCAGTTCCAGAGCAATTCGCCCAATGAGTCCTTGATATTTAGTCGTTTTCAGCCAATAATTTGGATTTTTGAAAAATTTCACAGTTCCAAATGTGTGTGGGTAGAATATATATCTCACGGGGGTAAAATTGAAAAAAGTTGAAAAAAATTTTTTTTTGGACTTAGTAATTTTTCCAGCTTTTATCAGACTTTCAGATAGGGGAAATGTCAGTGAGCATTCCGATTTCAGTTCCAGAGCGATTCGCCCAATGAGTCCTTGATATTTAGTCGTTTTCAGCCATTATTTTGGATTTTTGAAAATTTCCCTTTTTTGTGAAAATATCCACTAAATGAGGGAATAATATGTGTGAGGGTACCCCAGGAGAGTTCCAAATGTGTGTGGGTAGAATATATATCCCACGGGGGTAAAATTGAAAAAAGTTGAAAAAAATTTTTTTTGGGACTTAGTCATTTTTCCGGCGTTTATCAGACTTTCAGATAGGGGAAATGTCAGTGAGCGCTCCGATTTCAGTTCCAGAGCAATTCGCCCAATGAGTCCTTGATATTTAGTCGTTTTCAGCCAATTTTCTGGATTTTTGAAAATTTCACTTTTTTGTGAAAATATCCACTAAATGAGGGAATAATATGTGTGAGGGAACCACAGGAGAGTTCCAAATGTGTGTGAGTAGAATATATATCCCACGGGGGTAAAAATGAAAAAAGTTTAAAAAAATTTTTTTTTGGACTTAGTCATTTTTCCGGCGTTTATCAGACTTTCAGATAGGGGAAATGTGAGTGAGCGTTCCGATTTCGGTTCCAGAGCGATTCGCCCAATGAGTCCTTGATATTTAGTCGTTTTCAGCCAATTTTCTGGATTTTTGAAAATTTCACTTTTTTGTGAAAATATCCACTAAATGAGGGAATAATATGTGTGAGGGTACCCCAGGAGAGTTCCAAATGTGTGTGGGTAGAATATATATCCCACGGGGGTAAAATTGAAAAAAGTTGAAAAAAATGTTTTTTTGGACTTAGTAATTTTTCCGGCGTTTATCAGACTTTCAGATAGGGGAAATGTGAGTGAGCATTCCGATTTCAGTTCCAGAGCGATTCGCCCAATGAGTCCATGATATTTAGTCGTTTTCAGCCAATATTTTGGATTTTTGAAAATTTCACTTTTTTGTGAAAATATCCACTAAATGAGGGAATAATATGTGTGAGGGTACCCCAGGAGAGTTCCAAATGTGTGTGGGTAGAATATATATCCCACGGGGGTAAAATTGAAAAAAGTTGAAAAAAATTTTTTTTTACACTTAGTCATTTTTCCGGCGTTTATCAGACTTTCAGATAGGGGAAATGTCAGTGAGCATTCCGATTTCAGTTCCAGAGCGATTCGCCCAATGAGTCCTTGATATTTAGTCGTTTTCAGCCAATATTTTGGATTTTTGAAAATTTCACTTTTTTGTGAAAATATCCACTAAATGAGGGAATAATATGTGTGAGGGTACCCCAGGAGAGTTCCAAATGTGTGTGGGTAGAATATATATCCCACGGGGTAAAATTGAAAAAAGTTGAAAAAAATTTTTTTTGGACTTAGTCATTTTTCCGGCGTTTATCAGACTTTCAGATAGGGGAAATGTCAGTGAGCGTTCCGATTTCAGTTCCAGAGCAATTCGCCCAATGAGTCCTTGATATTTAGTCGTTTTCAGCCAATTTTCTGGATTTTTGAAAATTTCACTTTTTTGTGAAAATATCCACTAAATAAGGGAATAATATGTGTGAGGGTACCCCAGGAGAGTTCCAAATGTGTGTGGGTAGAATATATATCCCACGGGGGTAAAATTGAAAAAAGTTTAAAAAAATTTTTTTTTGGACTTAGTCATTTTTCCGGCGTTTATCAGACTTTCAGATAGGGGAAATGTGAGTGAGCGTTCCGATTTCGGTTCCAGAGCGATTCGCCCAATGAGTCCTTGATATTTAGTCGTTTTCAGCCAATTTTCTGGATTTTTGAAAATTTCACTTTTTTGTGAAAATATCCACTAAATGAGGGAATAATATGTGTGAGGGTACCCCAGGAGAGTTCCAAATGTGTGTGGGTAGAATATATATCCCACGGGGGTAAAATTGAAAAAAGTTGAAAAAAATGTTTTTTTGGACTTAGTAATTTTTCCGGCGTTTATCAGACTTTCAGATAGGGGAAATGTGAGTGAGCATTCCGATTTCAGTTCCAGAGCGATTCGCCCAATGAGTCCATGATATTTAGTCGTTTTCAGCCAATATTTTGGATTTTTGAAAATTTCACTTTTTTGTGAAAATATCCACTAAATGAGGGAATAATATGTGTGAGGGTACCCCAGGAGAGTTCCAAATGTGTGTGGGTAGAATATATATCCCACGGGGGTAAAATTGAAAAAAGTTGAAAAAAATTTTTTTTTACACTTAGTCATTTTTCCGGCGTTTATCAGACTTTCAGATAGGGGAAATGTCAGTGAGCATTCCGATTTCAGTTCCAGAGCGATTCGCCCAATGAGTCCTTGATATTTAGTCGTTTTCAGCCAATATTTTGGATTTTTGAAAATTTCACTTTTTTGTGAAAATATCCACTAAATGAGGGAATAATATGTGTGAGGGTACCCCAGGAGAGTTCCAAATGTGTGTGGGTAGAATATATATCCCACGGGGTAAAATTGAAAAAAGTTGAAAAAAATTTTTTTTGGACTTAGTCATTTTTCCGGCGTTTATCAGACTTTCAGATAGGGGAAATGTCAGTGAGCGTTCCGATTTCAGTTCCAGAGCAATTCGCCCAATGAGTCCTTGATATTTAGTCGTTTTCAGCCAATTTTCTGGATTTTTGAAAATTTCACTTTTTTGTGAAAATATCCACTAAATAAGGGAATAATATGTGTGAGGGTACCCCAGGAGAGTTCCAAATGTGTGTGGGTAGAATATATATCCCACGGGGGTAAAATTGAAAAAAGTTTAAAAAAAATTTTTTTTGGACTTAGTCATTTTTCCGGCGTTTATCAGACTTTCAGATAGGGGAAATGTCAGTGAGCGTTCCGATTTCAGTTCCAGAGCAATTCGCCCAATGAGTCCTTGATATTTAGTCGTTTTCAGCCAATAATTTGGATTTTTGAAAAATTTCACTTTTTTGTGAAAATATCCACTAAATGAGGGAATAATATGTGTGAGGGTACCCCAGGAGAGTTCCAAATGTGTGTGGGTAGAATATATATCCCACAGGGGTAAGATTGAAAAAAGTTGAAAAACATTTTTTTTTGGACTTAGTCATTTTTCCGGCGTTTATCAGACTTTCAGATAGGGGAAATGTCAGTGAACGTTCCGATTTCGGTTCCAGAGCGATTCGCCCAATGAGTCCTTGATATTTAGTCGTTTTCAGCCAATTTTCTGGATTTTTGAAAATTTCACTTTTTTGTGAAAATATCCACTAAATAAGGGAATAATATGTGTGAGGGTACCCCAGGAGAGTTCCAAATGTGTGTGGGTAGAATATATATCCCACGGGGGTAAAATTGAAAAAAGTTGAAAAACATTTTTTTTTGGACTTAGTCATTTTTCCGGCGTTTATCAGACTTTCAGATAGGGGAAATGTCAGTGAGCATTCCGATCTCAGTTCCAGAGCGATTCGCCCAATGAGTCCTTGATATTTAGTCGTTTTCAGCCAATTTTCTGGATTTTTGAAAATTTCACTTTTTTGTGAAAATATCCACTAAATGAGGGAATAATATGTGTGAGGGTACCCCAGGAGAGTTCCAAATGTGTGTGGGTAGAAGATATATCCCACGGGGGTAAGATTGAAAAAAGTTGAAAAACATTTTTTTTTGGACTTAGTCATTTTTCCGGCGTTTATCAGACTTTCAGATAGGGGAAATGTGAGTGAGCGTTCCGATTTCGGTTCCAGAGCGATTCGCCCAATGAGTCCTTGATATTTAGTCGTTTTCAGCCAATTTTCTGGATTTTTGAAAATTTCACTTTTTTGTGAAAATATCCACTAAACGAGGTAATAATATGTGTGAGGGTACCCGAGGAGAGTTCCAAATGTGTGTGGGTAGAATATATATCCCACGGGGGTAAAATTGAAAAAAGTTGAACAAATTTTTTTTTGGACTTAGTCATTTTTCTGGCGTTTATCAGACTTTCAGATAGGGGAAATGTCAGTGAGCATTCCGATTTCAGTTCCAGAGCGATTCGCCCAATGAGTCCTTGATATTTAGTCGTTTTCAGCCAATAATTTGGATTTTTGAAAATTTCACTTTTTTTGTGAAAATATCCACTAAATGAGGGAATAATATGAGTGAGGGTACCCCAGGAGAGTTCCAAATGTGTGTGGGTAGAATATATATCCCACGGGGGTAAAATTGAAAAAAGTTGAAAAAAATTTTTTTTTGGACTTAGTCATTTTTCCAGCGTTTATCAGACTTTCAGATAGGGGAAATGTCAGTGAGCATTCCGATTTCAGTTCCAGAGCAATTCGCCCAATGAGTCCTTGATATTTAGTCGTTTTCAGCCAATTTTCTGGATTTTTGAAAATTTCACTTTTTTCTGAAAATATCCACTAAATGAGGGAATAATATGTGTGAGGGGACCCCAGGAGAGTTCCAAATGTGTGTGGGTAGAATATATATCCCACGGGGGTAAAATTGAAAAAAGTTGAAAAAAAATTTTTTTTGGACTTAGTCATTTTTCCGGCGTTTATCAGACTTTCAGATAGGGGAAATGTCAGTGAGCGTTCCGATTTCAGTTCCAGAGCAATTCGCCCAATGAGTCCTTGATATTTAGTCGTTTTCAGCCAATAATTTGGATTTTTGAAAAATTTCACTTTTTTGTGAAAATATCCACTAAATGAGGTAATAATATGTGTGAGGGTACCCCAGGAGAGTTCCAAATGTGTGTGGGTAGAATATATATCTCACGGGGGTAAAATTGAAAAAAGTTGAAAAAAATTTTTTTTTGGACTTAGTAATTTTTCCAGCTTTTATCAGACTTTCAGATAGGGGAAATGTCAGTGAGCATTCCGATTTCAGTTCCAGAGCGATTCGCCCAATGAGTCCTTGATATTTAGTCGTTTTCAGCCATTATTTTGGATTTTTGAAAATTTCCCTTTTTTGTGAAAATATCCACTAAATGAGGGAATAATATGTGTGAGGGTACCCCAGGAGAGTTCCAAATGTGTGTGGGTAGAATATATATCCCACGGGGTAAAATTGAAAAAAGTTTAAAAAAATTTTTTTTTGGACTTAGTCATTTTTCCGGCGTTTATCAGAGTTTCAGATAGGGGAAATGTGAGTGAGCGTTCCGATTTCGGTTCCAGAGCGATTCGCCCAATGAGTCCTTGATATTTAGTCGTTTTCAGCCAATTTTCTGGATTTTTGAAAATTTCACTTTTTTGTGAAAATATCCACTGAATGAGGGAATAATATGTGTGAGGGTACCCCAGGAGAGTTCCAAATGTGTGTGGGTAGAATATATATCCCATGGGGGTAAAATTGAAAAAAGTTTAAAAAAAATTTTTTTTGGACTTAGTCATTTTTCCGGCGTTTATCAGACTTTCAGATAGGGGAAATGTCAGTGAGCATTCCGATTTCAGTTCCAGAGTGATTCGCCCAATGAGTTCTTGATATTTAGTCGTTTTCAGCCAATTTTCTGGATTTTTGAAAATTTCACTTTTTTGTGAAAATATCCACTAAATGAGGGAATAATATGTGTGAGGGTACCCCAGGAGAGTTCCAAATGTGTGTGGGTAGAATATATATCCCACGGGGGTAAAATTGAAAAAAGTTGAAAAACATTTTTTTTTTGGACTTAGTCATTTTTCCGGCGTTTATCAGACTTTCAGATAGGGGAAATGTCAATGAGCATTCCGATCTCAGTTCCAGAGCGATTCGCCCAATGAGTCCTTGATATTTAGTCGTTTTCAGCCAATTTTCTGGATTTTTGAAAATTTCACTTTTTTGTGAAAATATCCACTAAACGAGGTAATAATATGTGTGAGGGTACCCGAGGAGAGTTCCAAATGTGTGTGGGTAGAATATATATCCCACGGGGGTAAAATTGAAAAAAGTTGAACAAATTTTTTTTTGGACTTAGTCATTTTTCTGGCGTTTATCAGACTTTCAGATAGGGGAAATGTCAGTGAGCATTCCGATTTCAGTTCCAGAGCGATTCGCCCAATGAGTCCTTGATATTTAGTCGTTTTCAGCCAATAATTTGGATTTTTGAAAATTTCACTTTTTTTGTGAAAATATCCACTAAATGAGGGAATAATATGTGTGAGGGTACCCCAGGAGAGTTCCAAATGTGTGTGGGTAGAATATATATCCCACGGGGGTAAAATTGAAAAAAGTTGAAAAAACTTTTTTTTTGGACTTAGTCATTTTTCCAGCGTTTATCAGACTTTCAGATAGGGGAAATGTCAGTGAGCATTCCGATTTCAGTTCCAGAGTGATTCGCCCAATGAGTCCTTGATATTTATTCGTTTTCAGCCAATTTTCTGGATTTTTGAAAATTTCACTTTTTTGTGAAAATATCCACTAAATGAGGGAATAATATGTGTGAGGGTACCCCAGGAGAGTTCCAAATGTGTGTGGGTAGAATATATATCCCACGGGGGTAAAATTGAAAAAAGTTGAAAAAAATTTTTTTTTACACTTAGTCATTTTTCCGGCGTTTATCAGACTTTCAGATAGGGGAAATGTCAGTGAGCATTCCGATTTCAGTTCCAGAGCAATTCGCCCAATGAGTCCTTGATATTTAGTCGTTTTCAGCCAATTTTCTGGATTTTTGAAAATTTCACTTTTTTGTGAAAATATCCACTAAATGAGGGAATAATATGTGTGAGGGAACCACAGGAGAGTTCCAAATGTGTGTGAGTAGAATATATATCCCACGGGGGTAAAAATGAAAAAAGTTTAAAAAAATTTTTTTTTGAACTTAGTCATTTTTCCGGCGTTTATCAGACTTTCAGATAGGGGAAATGTGAGTGAGCGTTCCGATTTCGGTTCCAGAGCGATTCGCCCAATGAGTCCTTGATATTTAGTCGTTTTCAGCCAATTTTCTGGATTTTTGAAAATTTCACTTTTTTGTGAAAATATCCACTAAATGAGGGAATAATATGTGTGAGGGTACCCCAGGAGAGTTCCAAATGTGTGTGAGTAGAATATATATCCCACGGGGGTAAAATTGAAAAAAGTTGAAAAAAATTTTTTTTTGAACTTAGTCATTTTTCCAGCGTTTATCAGACTTTCAGATAGGGGAAATGTCAGTGAGCGTTCCGATTTCAGTTCCAGAGCAATTCGCCCAATGAGTCCTTGATATTTAGTCGTTTTCAGCCAATTTTCTGGATTTTTGAAAATTTCACTTTTTTGTGAAAATATCCACTAAATGAGGGAATAATATGTGTGAGGGTACCCCAGGAGAGTTCCAAATGTGTGTGGGTAGAATATATATCCCACGGGGGTAAAATTGAAAAAAGTTTAAAAAAATATTTTTTTGGACTTAGTCATTTTTCCAGCGTTTATCAGACTTTCAGATAGGGGAAATGTCAGTGAGCATTCCGATTTCAGTTCCAGAGTGATTCGCCCAATGAGTCTTTGATATTTAGTCGTTTTCAGCCAATATTTTGGATTTTTGAAAATTTCACTTTTTTGTGAAAATATCCACTAAATGAGGGAATAATATGTGTGAGGGTACCCCAGGAGAGTTCCAAATGTGTGTGGGTAGAATATATATCCCACGGGGGTAAAAATGAAAAAAGTTTAAAAATTTTTTTTTTGAACTTAGTCATTTTTCCGGCATTTATCAGACTTTCAGATAGGGGAAATGTCAGTGAGCGTTCCGATTTCAGTTCCAGAGCAATTCGCCCAATGAGTCCTTGATATTTAGTCATTTTCAGCCAATTTTCTGGATTTTTGAAAATTTCACTTTTTTGTGAAAATACCCACTAAATGAGGGAATAATATGTGTGAGGGTACCCCAGGAGAGTTCCAAATGTGTGTGGGTAGAATATATATCCCACGGGGGTAAAATTGAAAAAAGTTGAAAAAAATTTTTTTTTGGACTTAGTCATTTTTCCAGCGTTTATCAGACTTTCAGATAGGGGAAATGTCAGTGAGCATTCCGATTTCAGTTCCAGAGCGATTCGCCCAATGAGTCCTTGATATTTAGTCGTTTTCAGCCAATATTTTGGAATTTTGAAAATTTCACTTTTTTGTGAAAATATCCACTAAATGAGGGAATAATATGTGTGAGGGTACCCCAGGAGAGTTCCAAATGTGTGTGGGTAGAATATATATCCCACGGGGTAAAATTGAAAAAAGTTGAAAAAAATTTTTTTTTGGACTTAGTCATTTTTCCGGCGTTTATCAGACTTTCAGATAGGGGAAATGTCAGTGAGCATTCCGATTTCAGTTCCAGAGTGATTCGCCCAATGAGTTCTTGATATTTAGTCGTTTTCAGCCAATTTTCTGGATTTTTGAAAATTTCACTTTTTTGTGAAAATATCCACTAAATGAGGGAATAATATGTGTGAGGGTACCCCAGGAGAGTTCCAAATGTGTGTGGGTAGAATATATATCCCACGGGGGTAAAATTGAAAAAAGTTGAAAAACATTTTTTTTTTGGACTTAGTCATTTTTCCGGCGTTTATCAGACTTTCAGATAGGGGAAATGTCAATGAGCATTCCGATCTCAGTTCCAGAGCGATTCGCCCAATGAGTCCTTGATATTTAGTCGTTTTCAGCCAATATTTTGGATTTTTGAAAATTTCACTTTTTTGTGAAAATATCCACTAAATGAGGGAATAATATGTGTGAGGGTACCCCAGGAGAGTTCCAAATGTGTGTGGGTAGAATATATATCCCACGGGGGTAAAATTGAAAAAAGTTGAAAAAAATTTTTTTTTGGACTTAGTCATTTTTCCGGCGTTTATCAGACTTTCACATAGGGGAAATGTCAGTGAGCGCTCCGATTTCAGTTCCAGAGCAATTCGCCCAATGAGTCCTTGATATTTAGTCGTTTTCAGCCAATTTTCTGGATTTTTGAAAATTTCACTTTTTTGTGAAAATATCCACTAAATGAGGGAATAATATGTGTGAGGGTACCCCAGGAGAGTTCCAAATGTGTGTGGGTAGAATATATATCCCACGGGGGTAAAAATGAAAAAAGTTTAAAAAATTTTTTTTTGAACTTAGTCATTTTTCCGGCGTTTATCAGACTTTCAGATAGGGGAAATGTCAGTGAGCGTTCCGATTTCAGTTCCAGAGCAATTCGCCCAATGAGTCCTTGATATTTAGTCATTTTCAGCCAATTTTCTGGATTTTTGAAAATTTCACTTTTTTGTGAAAATACCCACTAAATGAGGGAATAATATGTGTGAGGGTACCCCAGGAGAGTTCCAAATGTGTGTGGGTAGAATATATATCCCACGGGGGTAAAATTGAAAAAAGTTGAAAAAAATTTTTTTTTGGACTTAGTCATTTTTCCAGCGTTTATCAGACTTTCAGATAGGGGAAATGTCAGTGAGCATTCCGATTTCAGTTCCAGAGCGATTCGCCCAATGAGTTCTTGATATTTAGTCGTTTTCAGCCAATTTTCTGGATTTTTGAAAATTTCACTTTTTTGTGAAAATATCCACTAAATGAGGGAATAATATGTGTGAGGGTACCCCAGGAGAGTTCCAAATGTGTGTGGGTAGAATATATATCCCACGGGGGTAAAATTGAAAAAAGTTGAAAAACATTTTTTTTTTGGACTTAGTCATTTTTCCGGCGTTTATCAGACTTTCAGATAGGGGAAATGTGAGTGAGCGTTCCGATTTCGGTTCCAGAGCGATTCGCCCAATGAGTCCTTGATATTTAGTCGTTTTCAGCCAATTTTCTGGATTTTTGAAAATTTCACTTTTTTGTGAAAATATCCACTAAATGAGGGAATAATATGTGTGAGGGTACCCCAGGAGAGTTCCAAATGTGTGTGAGTAGAATATATATCCCACGGGGGTAAAATTGAAAAAAGTTGAAAAAAATTTTTTTTTGAACTTAGTCATTTTTCCAGCGTTTATCAGACTTTCAGATAGGGGAAATGTCAGTGAGCGTTCCGATTTCAGTTCCAGAGCAATTCGCCCAATGAGTCCTTGATATTTAGTCGTTTTCAGCCAATTTTCTGGATTTTTGAAAATTTCACTTTTTTGTGAAAATATCCACTAAATGAGGGAATAATATGTGTGAGGGTACCCCAGGAGAGTTCCAAATGTGTGTGGGTAGAATATATATCCCACGGGGGTAAAATTGAAAAAAGTTTAAAAAAATATTTTTTTGGACTTAGTCATTTTTCCAGCGTTTATCAGACTTTCAGATAGGGGAAATGTCAGTGAGCATTCCGATTTCAGTTCCAGAGTGATTCGCCCAATGAGTCTTTGATATTTAGTCGTTTTCAGCCAATATTTTGGATTTTTGAAAATTTCACTTTTTTGTGAAAATATCCACTAAATGAGGGAATAATATGTGTGAGGGTAGCCCAGGAGAGTTCCAAATGTGTGTGGGTAGAATATATATCCCACGGGGGTAAAAATGAAAAAAGTTTAAAAAATTTTTTTTTGAACTTAGTCATTTTTCCGGCGTTTATCAGACTTTCAGATAGGGGAAATGTCAGTGAGCGTTCCGATTTCAGTTCCAGAGCAATTCGCCCAATGAGTCCTTGATATTTAGTCATTTTCAGCCAATTTTCTGGATTTTTGAAAATTTCACTTTTTTGTGAAAATACCCACTAAATGAGGGAATAATATGTGTGAGGGTACCCCAGGAGAGTTCCAAATGTGTGTGGGTAGAATATATATCCCACGGGGGTAAAATTGAAAAAAGTTGAAAAAATTTTTTTTTTGAACTTAGTCATTTTTCCAGCGTTTATCAGACTTTCAGATAGGGGAAATGTCAGTGAGCATTCCGATCTCAGTTCCAGAGCGATTCTCCCAATGAGTCCTTGATATTTAGTCGTTTTCAGCCAATATTTTGGAATTTTGAAAATTTCACTTTTTGTGAAAATATCCACTAAATGAGGGAATAATATGTGTGAGGGTACCCCAGGAGAGTTCCAAATGTGTGTGGGTAGAATATATATCCCACGGGGGTAAAATTGAAAAAAGTTTAAAAAAATATTTTTTTGGACTTAGTCATTTTTCCAGCGTTTATCAGACTTTCAGATAGGGGAAATGTCAGTGAGCGTTCCGATTTCAGTTCCAGAGCAATTCGACCAATGAGTCCTTGATATTTAGTCATTTTCAGCCAATTTTCTGGATTTTTGAAAATTTCACTTTTTTGTGAAAATACCCACTAAATGAGGGAATAATATGTGTGAGGGTACCCCAGGAGAGTTCCAAATGTGTGTGGGTAGAATATATATCCCACGGGGGTAAAATTGAAAAAAGTTGAAAAAAATTTTTTTTTGGACTTAGTCATTTTTCCAGCGTTTATCAGACTTTCAGATAGGGGAAATGTCAGTGAGCATTCCGATTTCAGTTCCAGAGCGATTCGCCCAATGAGTCCTTGATATTTAGTCGTTTTCAGCCAATATTTTGGAATTTTGAAAATTTCACTTTTTTGTGAAAATATCCACTAAATGAGGGAATAATATGTGTGAGGGTACCCCAGGAGAGTTCCAAATGTGTGTGGGTAGAATATATATCCCACGGGGTAAAATTGAAAAAAGTTTAAAAAAATTTTTTTTTGGACTTAGTCATTTTTCCGGCGTTTATCAGAGTTTCAGATAGGGGAAATGTGAGTGAGCGTTCCGATTTCGGTTCCAGAGCGATTCGCCCAATGAGTCCTTGATATTTAGTCGTTTTCAGCCAATTTTCTGGATTTTTGAAAATTTCACTTTTTTGTGAAAATATCCACTGAATGAGGGAATAATATGTGTGAGGGTACCCCAGGAGAGTTCCAAATGTGTGTGGGTAGAATATATATCCCATGGGGGTAAAATTGAAAAAAGTTTAAAAAAAATTTTTTTTGGACTTAGTCATTTTTCCGGCGTTTATCAGACTTTCAGATAGGGGAAATGTCAGTGAGCATTCCGATTTCAGTTCCAGAGTGATTCGCCCAATGAGTTCTTGATATTTAGTCGTTTTCAGCCAATTTTCTGGATTTTTGAAAATTTCACTTTTTTGTGAAAATATCCACTAAATGAGGGAATAATATGTGTGAGGGTACCCCAGGAGAGTTCCAAATGTGTGTGGGTAGAATATATATCCCACGGGGGTAAAATTGAAAAAAGTTGAAAAACATTTTTTTTTTGGACTTAGTCATTTTTCCGGCGTTTATCAGACTTTCAGATAGGGGAAATGTCAATGAGCATTCCGATCTCAGTTCCAGAGCGATTCGCCCAATGAGTCCTTGATATTTAGTCGTTTTCAGCCAATTTTCTGGATTTTTGAAAATTTCACTTTTTTGTGAAAATATCCACTAAACGAGGTAATAATATGTGTGAGGGTACCCGAGGAGAGTTCCAAATGTGTGTGGGTAGAATATATATCCCACGGGGGTAAAATTGAAAAAAGTTGAACAAATTTTTTTTTGGACTTAGTCATTTTTCTGGCGTTTATCAGACTTTCAGATAGGGGAAATGTCAGTGAGCATTCCGATTTCAGTTCCAGAGCGATTCGCCCAATGAGTCCTTGATATTTAGTCGTTTTCAGCCAATAATTTGGATTTTTGAAAATTTCACTTTTTTTGTGAAAATATCCACTAAATGAGGGAATAATATGTGTGAGGGTACCCCAGGAGAGTTCCAAATGTGTGTGGGTAGAATATATATCCCACGGGGGTAAAATTGAAAAAAGTTGAAAAAACTTTTTTTTTGGACTTAGTCATTTTTCCAGCGTTTATCAGACTTTCAGATAGGGGAAATGTCAGTGAGCATTCCGATTTCAGTTCCAGAGTGATTCGCCCAATGAGTCCTTGATATTTATTCGTTTTCAGCCAATTTTCTGGATTTTTGAAAATTTCACTTTTTTGTGAAAATATCCACTAAATGAGGGAATAATATGTGTGAGGGTACCCCAGGAGAGTTCCAAATGTGTGTGGGTAGAATATATATCCCACGGGGGTAAAATTGAAAAAAGTTGAAAAAAATTTTTTTTTACACTTAGTCATTTTTCCGGCGTTTATCAGACTTTCAGATAGGGGAAATGTCAGTGAGCATTCCGATTTCAGTTCCAGAGCAATTCGCCCAATGAGTCCTTGATATTTAGTCGTTTTCAGCCAATTTTCTGGATTTTTGAAAATTTCACTTTTTTGTGAAAATATCCACTAAATGAGGGAATAATATGTGTGAGGGTACCCCAGGAGAGTTCCAAATGTGTGTGAGTAGAATATATATCCCACGGGGGTAAAATTGAAAAAAGTTGAAAAAAATTTTTTTTTGAACTTAGTCATTTTTCCAGCGTTTATCAGACTTTCAGATAGGGGAAATGTCAGTGAGCGTTCCGATTTCAGTTCCAGAGCAATTCGCCCAATGAGTCCTTGATATTTAGTCGTTTTCAGCCAATTTTCTGGATTTTTGAAAATTTCACTTTTTTGTGAAAATATCCACTAAATGAGGGAATAATATGTGTGAGGGTACCCCAGGAGAGTTCCAAATGTGTGTGGGTAGAATATATATCCCACGGGGGTAAAATTGAAAAAAGTTTAAAAAAATATTTTTTTGGACTTAGTCATTTTTCCAGCGTTTATCAGACTTTCAGATAGGGGAAATGTCAGTGAGCATTCCGATTTCAGTTCCAGAGTGATTCGCCCAATGAGTCTTTGATATTTAGTCGTTTTCAGCCAATATTTTGGATTTTTGAAAATTTCACTTTTTTGTGAAAATATCCACTAAATGAGGGAATAATATGTGTGAGGGTACCCCAGGAGAGTTCCAAATGTGTGTGGGTAGAATATATATCCCACGGGGGTAAAAATGAAAAAAGTTTAAAAAATTTTTTTTTGAACTTAGTCATTTTTCCGGCGTTTATCAGACTTTCAGATAGGGGAAATGTCAGTGAGCGTTCCGATTTCAGTTCCAGAGCAATTCGCCCAATGAGTCCTTGATATTTAGTCATTTTCAGCCAATTTTCTGGATTTTTGAAAATTTCACTTTTTTGTGAAAATACCCACTAAATGAGGGAATAATATGTGTGAGGGTACCCCAGGAGAGTTCCAAATGTGTGTGGGTAGAATATATATCCCACGGGGGTAAAATTGAAAAAAGTTGAAAAAAATTTTTTTTTGGACTTAGTCATTTTTCCAGCGTTTATCAGACTTTCAGATAGGGGAAATGTCAGTGAGCATTCCGATTTCAGTTCCAGAGCAATTCGCCCAATGAGTCCTTGATATTTAGTCGTTTTCAGCCAATTTTCTGGATTTTTGAAAATTTCACTTTTTTCTGAAAATATCCACTAAATGAGGGAATAATATGTGTGAGGGGACCCCAGGAGAGTTCCAAATGTGTGTGGGTAGAATATATATCCCACGGGGGTAAAATTGAAAAAAGTTGAAAAAAAATTTTTTTTGGACTTAGTCATTTTTCCGGCGTTTATCAGACTTTCAGATAGGGGAAATGTCAGTGAGCGTTCCGATTTCAGTTCCAGAGCAATTCGCCCAATGAGTCCTTGATATTTAGTCGTTTTCAGCCATTATTTTGGATTTTTGAAAATTTCCCTTTTTTGTGAAAATATCCACTAAATGAGGGAATAATATGTGTGAGGGTACCCCAGGAGAGTTCCAAATGTGTGTGGGTAGAATATATATCCCACGGGGTAAAATTGAAAAAAGTTTAAAAAAATTTTTTTTTGGACTTAGTCATTTTTCCGGCGTTTATCAGAGTTTCAGATAGGGGAAATGTGAGTGAGCGTTCCGATTTCGGTTCCAGAGCGATTCGCCCAATGAGTCCTTGATATTTAGTCGTTTTCAGCCAATTTTCTGGATTTTTGAAAATTTCACTTTTTTGTGAAAATATCCACTGAATGAGGGAATAATATGTGTGAGGGTACCCCAGGAGAGTTCCAAATGTGTGTGGGTAGAATATATATCCCATGGGGGTAAAATTGAAAAAAGTTTAAAAAAAATTTTTTTTGGACTTAGTCATTTTTCCGGCGTTTATCAGACTTTCAGATAGGGGAAATGTCAGTGAGCATTCCGATTTCAGTTCCAGAGTGATTCGCCCAATGAGTTCTTGATATTTAGTCGTTTTCAGCCAATTTTCTGGATTTTTGAAAATTTCACTTTTTTGTGAAAATATCCACTAAATGAGGGAATAATATGTGTGAGGGTACCCCAGGAGAGTTCCAAATGTGTGTGGGTAGAATATATATCCCACGGGGGTAAAATTGAAAAAAGTTGAAAAACATTTTTTTTTTGGACTTAGTCATTTTTCCGGCGTTTATCAGACTTTCAGATAGGGGAAATGTCAATGAGCATTCCGATCTCAGTTCCAGAGCGATTCGCCCAATGAGTCCTTGATATTTAGTCGTTTTCAGCCAATTTTCTGGATTTTTGAAAATTTCACTTTTTTGTGAAAATATCCACTAAACGAGGTAATAATATGTGTGAGGGTACCCGAGGAGAGTTCCAAATGTGTGTGGGTAGAATATATATCCCACGGGGGTAAAATTGAAAAAAGTTGAACAAATTTTTTTTTGGACTTAGTCATTTTTCTGGCGTTTATCAGACTTTCAGATAGGGGAAATGTCAGTGAGCATTCCGATTTCAGTTCCAGAGCGATTCGCCCAATGAGTCCTTGATATTTAGTCGTTTTCAGCCAATAATTTGGATTTTTGAAAATTTCACTTTTTTTGTGAAAATATCCACTAAATGAGGGAATAATATGTGTGAGGGTACCCCAGGAGAGTTCCAAATGTGTGTGGGTAGAATATATATCCCACGGGGGTAAAATTGAAAAAAGTTGAAAAAACTTTTTTTTTGGACTTAGTCATTTTTCCAGCGTTTATCAGACTTTCAGATAGGGGAAATGTCAGTGAGCATTCCGATTTCAGTTCCAGAGTGATTCGCCCAATGAGTCCTTGATATTTATTCGTTTTCAGCCAATTTTCTGGATTTTTGAAAATTTCACTTTTTTGTGAAAATATCCACTAAATGAGGGAATAATATGTGTGAGGGTACCCCAGGAGAGTTCCAAATGTGTGTGGGTAGAATATATATCCCACGGGGGTAAAATTGAAAAAAGTTGAAAAAAATTTTTTTTTACACTTAGTCATTTTTCCGGCGTTTATCAGACTTTCAGATAGGGGAAATGTCAGTGAGCATTCCGATTTCAGTTCCAGAGCAATTCGCCCAATGAGTCCTTGATATTTAGTCGTTTTCAGCCAATTTTCTGGATTTTTGAAAATTTCACTTTTTTGTGAAAATATCCACTAAATGAGGGAATAATATGTGTGAGGGAACCACAGGAGAGTTCCAAATGTGTGTGAGTAGAATATATATCCCACGGGGGTAAAAATGAAAAAAGTTTAAAAAAATTTTTTTTTGAACTTAGTCATTTTTCCGGCGTTTATCAGACTTTCAGATAGGGGAAATGTGAGTGAGCGTTCCGATTTCGGTTCCAGAGCGATTCGCCCAATGAGTCCTTGATATTTAGTCGTTTTCAGCCAATTTTCTGGATTTTTGAAAATTTCACTTTTTTGTGAAAATATCCACTAAATGAGGGAATAATATGTGTGAGGGTACCCCAGGAGAGTTCCAAATGTGTGTGAGTAGAATATATATCCCACGGGGGTAAAATTGAAAAAAGTTGAAAAAAATTTTTTTTTGAACTTAGTCATTTTTCCAGCGTTTATCAGACTTTCAGATAGGGGAAATGTCAGTGAGCGTTCCGATTTCAGTTCCAGAGCAATTCGCCCAATGAGTCCTTGATATTTAGTCGTTTTCAGCCAATTTTCTGGATTTTTGAAAATTTCACTTTTTTGTGAAAATATCCACTAAATGAGGGAATAATATGTGTGAGGGTACCCCAGGAGAGTTCCAAATGTGTGTGGGTAGAATATATATCCCACGGGGGTAAAAATGAAAAAAGTTTAAAAATTTTTTTTTTGAACTTAGTCATTTTTCCGGCATTTATCAGACTTTCAGATAGGGGAAATGTCAGTGAGCGTTCCGATTTCAGTTCCAGAGCAATTCGCCCAATGAGTCCTTGATATTTAGTCATTTTCAGCCAATTTTCTGGATTTTTGAAAATTTCACTTTTTTGTGAAAATACCCACTAAATGAGGGAATAATATGTGTGAGGGTACCCCAGGAGAGTTCCAAATGTGTGTGGGTAGAATATATATCCCACGGGGGTAAAATTGAAAAAAGTTGAAAAAAATTTTTTTTTGGACTTAGTCATTTTTCCAGCGTTTATCAGACTTTCAGATAGGGGAAATGTCAGTGAGCATTCCGATTTCAGTTCCAGAGCGATTCGCCCAATGAGTCCTTGATATTTAGTCGTTTTCAGCCAATATTTTGGAATTTTGAAAATTTCACTTTTTTGTGAAAATATCCACTAAATGAGGGAATAATATGTGTGAGGGTACCCCAGGAGAGTTCCAAATGTGTGTGGGTAGAATATATATCCCACGGGGTAAAATTGAAAAAAGTTGAAAAAAATTTTTTTTTGGACTTAGTCATTTTTCCGGCGTTTATCAGACTTTCAGATAGGGGAAATGTCAGTGAGCATTCCGATTTCAGTTCCAGAGTGATTCGCCCAATGAGTTCTTGATATTTAGTCGTTTTCAGCCAATTTTCTGGATTTTTGAAAATTTCACTTTTTTGTGAAAATATCCACTAAATGAGGGAATAATATGTGTGAGGGTACCCCAGGAGAGTTCCAAATGTGTGTGGGTAGAATATATATCCCACGGGGGTAAAATTGAAAAAAGTTGAAAAACATTTTTTTTTTGGACTTAGTCATTTTTCCGGCGTTTATCAGACTTTCAGATAGGGGAAATGTCAATGAGCATTCCGATCTCAGTTCCAGAGCGATTCGCCCAATGAGTCCTTGATATTTAGTCGTTTTCAGCCAATATTTTGGATTTTTGAAAATTTCACTTTTTTGTGAAAATATCCACTAAATGAGGGAATAATATGTGTGAGGGTACCCCAGGAGAGTTCCAAATGTGTGTGGGTAGAATATATATCCCACGGGGGTAAAATTGAAAAAAGTTGAAAAAAATTTTTTTTTGGACTTAGTCATTTTTCCGGCGTTTATCAGACTTTCACATAGGGGAAATGTCAGTGAGCGCTCCGATTTCAGTTCCAGAGCAATTCGCCCAATGAGTCCTTGATATTTAGTCGTTTTCAGCCAATTTTCTGGATTTTTGAAAATTTCACTTTTTTGTGAAAATATCCACTAAATGAGGGAATAATATGTGTGAGGGTACCCCAGGAGAGTTCCAAATGTGTGTGGGTAGAATATATATCCCACGGGGGTAAAAATGAAAAAAGTTTAAAAAATTTTTTTTTGAACTTAGTCATTTTTCCGGCGTTTATCAGACTTTCAGATAGGGGAAATGTCAGTGAGCGTTCCGATTTCAGTTCCAGAGCAATTCGCCCAATGAGTCCTTGATATTTAGTCATTTTCAGCCAATTTTCTGGATTTTTGAAAATTTCACTTTTTTGTGAAAATACCCACTAAATGAGGGAATAATATGTGTGAGGGTACCCCAGGAGAGTTCCAAATGTGTGTGGGTAGAATATATATCCCACGGGGGTAAAATTGAAAAAAGTTGAAAAAAATTTTTTTTTGGACTTAGTCATTTTTCCAGCGTTTATCAGACTTTCAGATAGGGGAAATGTCAGTGAGCATTCCGATTTCAGTTCCAGAGCGATTCGCCCAATGAGTTCTTGATATTTAGTCGTTTTCAGCCAATTTTCTGGATTTTTGAAAATTTCACTTTTTTGTGAAAATATCCACTAAATGAGGGAATAATATGTGTGAGGGTACCCCAGGAGAGTTCCAAATGTGTGTGGGTAGAATATATATCCCACGGGGGTAAAATTGAAAAAAGTTGAAAAACATTTTTTTTTTGGACTTAGTCATTTTTCCGGCGTTTATCAGACTTTCAGATAGGGGAAATGTGAGTGAGCGTTCCGATTTCGGTTCCAGAGCGATTCGCCCAATGAGTCCTTGATATTTAGTCGTTTTCAGCCAATTTTCTGGATTTTTGAAAATTTCACTTTTTTGTGAAAATATCCACTAAATGAGGGAATAATATGTGTGAGGGTACCCCAGGAGAGTTCCAAATGTGTGTGAGTAGAATATATATCCCACGGGGGTAAAATTGAAAAAAGTTGAAAAAAATTTTTTTTTGAACTTAGTCATTTTTCCAGCGTTTATCAGACTTTCAGATAGGGGAAATGTCAGTGAGCGTTCCGATTTCAGTTCCAGAGCAATTCGCCCAATGAGTCCTTGATATTTAGTCGTTTTCAGCCAATTTTCTGGATTTTTGAAAATTTCACTTTTTTGTGAAAATATCCACTAAATGAGGGAATAATATGTGTGAGGGTACCCCAGGAGAGTTCCAAATGTGTGTGGGTAGAATATATATCCCACGGGGGTAAAATTGAAAAAAGTTTAAAAAAATATTTTTTTGGACTTAGTCATTTTTCCAGCGTTTATCAGACTTTCAGATAGGGGAAATGTCAGTGAGCATTCCGATTTCAGTTCCAGAGTGATTCGCCCAATGAGTCTTTGATATTTAGTCGTTTTCAGCCAATATTTTGGATTTTTGAAAATTTCACTTTTTTGTGAAAATATCCACTAAATGAGGGAATAATATGTGTGAGGGTAGCCCAGGAGAGTTCCAAATGTGTGTGGGTAGAATATATATCCCACGGGGGTAAAAATGAAAAAAGTTTAAAAAATTTTTTTTTGAACTTAGTCATTTTTCCGGCGTTTATCAGACTTTCAGATAGGGGAAATGTCAGTGAGCGTTCCGATTTCAGTTCCAGAGCAATTCGCCCAATGAGTCCTTGATATTTAGTCATTTTCAGCCAATTTTCTGGATTTTTGAAAATTTCACTTTTTTGTGAAAATACCCACTAAATGAGGGAATAATATGTGTGAGGGTACCCCAGGAGAGTTCCAAATGTGTGTGGGTAGAATATATATCCCACGGGGGTAAAATTGAAAAAAGTTGAAAAAATTTTTTTTTTGAACTTAGTCATTTTTCCAGCGTTTATCAGACTTTCAGATAGGGGAAATGTCAGTGAGCATTCCGATCTCAGTTCCAGAGCGATTCTCCCAATGAGTCCTTGATATTTAGTCGTTTTCAGCCAATATTTTGGAATTTTGAAAATTTCACTTTTTGTGAAAATATCCACTAAATGAGGGAATAATATGTGTGAGGGTACCCCAGGAGAGTTCCAAATGTGTGTGGGTAGAATATATATCCCACGGGGGTAAAATTGAAAAAAGTTTAAAAAAATATTTTTTTGGACTTAGTCATTTTTCCAGCGTTTATCAGACTTTCAGATAGGGGAAATGTCAGTGAGCGTTCCGATTTCAGTTCCAGAGCAATTCGACCAATGAGTCCTTGATATTTAGTCATTTTCAGCCAATTTTCTGGATTTTTGAAAATTTCACTTTTTTGTGAAAATACCCACTAAATGAGGGAATAATATGTGTGAGGGTACCCCAGGAGAGTTCCAAATGTGTGTGGGTAGAATATATATCCCACGGGGGTAAAATTGAAAAAAGTTGAAAAAAATTTTTTTTTGGACTTAGTCATTTTTCCAGCGTTTATCAGACTTTCAGATAGGGGAAATGTCAGTGAGCATTCCGATTTCAGTTCCAGAGCGATTCGCCCAATGAGTCCTTGATATTTAGTCGTTTTCAGCCAATATTTTGGAATTTTGAAAATTTCACTTTTTTGTGAAAATATCCACTAAATGAGGGAATAATATGTGTGAGGGTACCCCAGGAGAGTTCCAAATGTGTGTGGGTAGAATATATATCCCACGGGGTAAAATTGAAAAAAGTTTAAAAAAATTTTTTTTTGGACTTAGTCATTTTTCCGGCGTTTATCAGAGTTTCAGATAGGGGAAATGTGAGTGAGCGTTCCGATTTCGGTTCCAGAGCGATTCGCCCAATGAGTCCTTGATATTTAGTCGTTTTCAGCCAATTTTCTGGATTTTTGAAAATTTCACTTTTTTGTGAAAATATCCACTGAATGAGGGAATAATATGTGTGAGGGTACCCCAGGAGAGTTCCAAATGTGTGTGGGTAGAATATATATCCCATGGGGGTAAAATTGAAAAAAGTTTAAAAAAAATTTTTTTTGGACTTAGTCATTTTTCCGGCGTTTATCAGACTTTCAGATAGGGGAAATGTCAGTGAGCATTCCGATTTCAGTTCCAGAGTGATTCGCCCAATGAGTTCTTGATATTTAGTCGTTTTCAGCCAATTTTCTGGATTTTTGAAAATTTCACTTTTTTGTGAAAATATCCACTAAATGAGGGAATAATATGTGTGAGGGTACCCCAGGAGAGTTCCAAATGTGTGTGGGTAGAATATATATCCCACGGGGGTAAAATTGAAAAAAGTTGAAAAACATTTTTTTTTTGGACTTAGTCATTTTTCCGGCGTTTATCAGACTTTCAGATAGGGGAAATGTCAATGAGCATTCCGATCTCAGTTCCAGAGCGATTCGCCCAATGAGTCCTTGATATTTAGTCGTTTTCAGCCAATTTTCTGGATTTTTGAAAATTTCACTTTTTTGTGAAAATATCCACTAAACGAGGTAATAATATGTGTGAGGGTACCCGAGGAGAGTTCCAAATGTGTGTGGGTAGAATATATATCCCACGGGGGTAAAATTGAAAAAAGTTGAACAAATTTTTTTTTGGACTTAGTCATTTTTCTGGCGTTTATCAGACTTTCAGATAGGGGAAATGTCAGTGAGCATTCCGATTTCAGTTCCAGAGCGATTCGCCCAATGAGTCCTTGATATTTAGTCGTTTTCAGCCAATAATTTGGATTTTTGAAAATTTCACTTTTTTTGTGAAAATATCCACTAAATGAGGGAATAATATGTGTGAGGGTACCCCAGGAGAGTTCCAAATGTGTGTGGGTAGAATATATATCCCACGGGGGTAAAATTGAAAAAAGTTGAAAAAACTTTTTTTTTGGACTTAGTCATTTTTCCAGCGTTTATCAGACTTTCAGATAGGGGAAATGTCAGTGAGCATTCCGATTTCAGTTCCAGAGTGATTCGCCCAATGAGTCCTTGATATTTATTCGTTTTCAGCCAATTTTCTGGATTTTTGAAAATTTCACTTTTTTGTGAAAATATCCACTAAATGAGGGAATAATATGTGTGAGGGTACCCCAGGAGAGTTCCAAATGTGTGTGGGTAGAATATATATCCCACGGGGGTAAAATTGAAAAAAGTTGAAAAAAATTTTTTTTTACACTTAGTCATTTTTCCGGCGTTTATCAGACTTTCAGATAGGGGAAATGTCAGTGAGCATTCCGATTTCAGTTCCAGAGCAATTCGCCCAATGAGTCCTTGATATTTAGTCGTTTTCAGCCAATTTTCTGGATTTTTGAAAATTTCACTTTTTTGTGAAAATATCCACTAAATGAGGGAATAATATGTGTGAGGGTACCCCAGGAGAGTTCCAAATGTGTGTGAGTAGAATATATATCCCACGGGGGTAAAATTGAAAAAAGTTGAAAAAAATTTTTTTTTGAACTTAGTCATTTTTCCAGCGTTTATCAGACTTTCAGATAGGGGAAATGTCAGTGAGCGTTCCGATTTCAGTTCCAGAGCAATTCGCCCAATGAGTCCTTGATATTTAGTCGTTTTCAGCCAATTTTCTGGATTTTTGAAAATTTCACTTTTTTGTGAAAATATCCACTAAATGAGGGAATAATATGTGTGAGGGTACCCCAGGAGAGTTCCAAATGTGTGTGGGTAGAATATATATCCCACGGGGGTAAAATTGAAAAAAGTTTAAAAAAATATTTTTTTGGACTTAGTCATTTTTCCAGCGTTTATCAGACTTTCAGATAGGGGAAATGTCAGTGAGCATTCCGATTTCAGTTCCAGAGTGATTCGCCCAATGAGTCTTTGATATTTAGTCGTTTTCAGCCAATATTTTGGATTTTTGAAAATTTCACTTTTTTGTGAAAATATCCACTAAATGAGGGAATAATATGTGTGAGGGTACCCCAGGAGAGTTCCAAATGTGTGTGGGTAGAATATATATCCCACGGGGGTAAAAATGAAAAAAGTTTAAAAAATTTTTTTTTGAACTTAGTCATTTTTCCGGCGTTTATCAGACTTTCAGATAGGGGAAATGTCAGTGAGCGTTCCGATTTCAGTTCCAGAGCAATTCGCCCAATGAGTCCTTGATATTTAGTCATTTTCAGCCAATTTTCTGGATTTTTGAAAATTTCACTTTTTTGTGAAAATACCCACTAAATGAGGGAATAATATGTGTGAGGGTACCCCAGGAGAGTTCCAAATGTGTGTGGGTAGAATATATATCCCACGGGGGTAAAATTGAAAAAAGTTGAAAAAAATTTTTTTTTGGACTTAGTCATTTTTCCAGCGTTTATCAGACTTTCAGATAGGGGAAATGTCAGTGAGCATTCCGATTTCAGTTCCAGAGCGATTCGCCCAATGAGTCCTTGATATTTAGTCGTTTTCAGCCAATATTTTGGAATTTTGAAAATTTCACTTTTTTGTGAAAATATCCACTAAATGAGGGAATAATATGTGTGAGGGTACCCCAGGAGAGTTCCAAATGTGTGTGGGTAGAATATATATCCCACGGGGTAAAATTGAAAAAAGTTGAAAAAAATTTTTTTTTGGACTTAGTCATTTTTCCGGCGTTTATCAGACTTTCAGATAGGGGAAATGTCAGTGAGCATTCCGATTTCAGTTCCAGAGTGATTCGCCCAATGAGTTCTTGATATTTAGTCGTTTTCAGCCAATTTTCTGGATTTTTGAAAATTTCACTTTTTTGTGAAAATATCCACTAAATGAGGGAATAATATGTGTGAGGGTACCCCAGGAGAGTTCCAAATGTGTGTGGGTAGAATATATATCCCACGGGGGTAAAATTGAAAAAAGTTGAAAAACATTTTTTTTTTGGACTTAGTCATTTTTCCGGCGTTTATCAGACTTTCAGATAGGGGAAATGTCAATGAGCATTCCGATCTCAGTTCCAGAGCGATTCGCCCAATGAGTCCTTGATATTTAGTCGTTTTCAGCCAATATTTTGGATTTTTGAAAATTTCACTTTTTTGTGAAAATATCCACTAAATGAGGGAATAATATGTGTGAGGGTACCCCAGGAGAGTTCCAAATGTGTGTGGGTAGAATATATATCCCACGGGGGTAAAATTGAAAAAAGTTGAAAAAAATTTTTTTTTGGACTTAGTCATTTTTCCGGCGTTTATCAGACTTTCACATAGGGGAAATGTCAGTGAGCGCTCCGATTTCAGTTCCAGAGCAATTCGCCCAATGAGTCCTTGATATTTAGTCGTTTTCAGCCAATTTTCTGGATTTTTGAAAATTTCACTTTTTTGTGAAAATATCCACTAAATGAGGGAATAATATGTGTGAGGGTACCCCAGGAGAGTTCCAAATGTGTGTGGGTAGAATATATATCCCACGGGGGTAAAAATGAAAAAAGTTTAAAAAATTTTTTTTTGAACTTAGTCATTTTTCCGGCGTTTATCAGACTTTCAGATAGGGGAAATGTCAGTGAGCGTTCCGATTTCAGTTCCAGAGCAATTCGCCCAATGAGTCCTTGATATTTAGTCATTTTCAGCCAATTTTCTGGATTTTTGAAAATTTCACTTTTTTGTGAAAATATCCACTAAATGAGGGAATAATATGTGTGAGGGTACCCCAGGAGAGTTCCAAATGTGTGTGGGTAGAATATATATCCCACGGGGGTAAAATTGAAAAAAGTTGAAAAAAAATTTTTTTTGGACTTAGTCATTTTTCCGGCATTTATCAGACTTTCAGATAGGGGAAATGTCAGTGAGCATTCCGATTTCAGTTCCAGAGTGATTCGCCCAATGAGTTCTTGATATTTAGTCGTTTTCAGCCAATTTTCTGGATTTTTGAAAATTTCACTTTTTTGTGAAAATATCCACTAAATGAGGGAATAATATGTGTGAGGGTACCCCAGGAGAGTTCCAAATGTGTGTGGGTAGAATATATATCCCACGGGGGTAAAATTGAAAAAAGTTTAAAAAAATATTTTTTTGGACTTAGTCATTTTTCCAGCGTTTATCAGACTTTCAGATAGGGGAAATGTCAGTGAGCATTCCGATTTCAGTTCCAGAGTGATTCGCCCAATGAGTCTTTGATATTTAGTCGTTTTCAGCCAATATTTTGGATTTTTGAAAATTTCACTTTTTTGTGAAAATATCCACTAAATGAGGGAATAATATGTGTGAGGGTACCCCAGGAGAGTTCCAAATGTGTGTGGGTAGAATATATATCCCACGGGGGTAAAAATGAAAAAAGTTTAAAAAATTTTTTTTTGAACTTAGTCATTTTTCCGGCGTTTATCAGACTTTCAGATAGGGGAAATGTCAGTGAGCATTCCGATTTCAGTTCCAGAGCGATTCGCCCAATGAGTCCTTGATATTTAGTCGTTTTCAGCCAATATTTTGGAATTTTGAAAATTTCACTTTTTTGTGAAAATATCCACTAAATGAGGGAATAATATGTGTGAGGGTACCCCAGGAGAGTTCCAAATGTGTGTGGGTAGAATATATATCCCACGGGGTAAAATTGAAAAAAGTTGAAAAAAATTTTTTTTTGGACTTAGTCATTTTTCCGGCGTTTATCAGACTTTCAGATAGGGGAAATGTCAGTGAGCATTCCGATTTCAGTTCCAGAGTGATTCGCCCAATGAGTTCTTGATATTTAGTCGTTTTCAGCCAATTTTCTGGATTTTTGAAAATTTCACTTTTTTGTGAAAATATCCACTAAATGAGGGAATAATATGTGTGAGGGTACCCCAGGAGAGTTCCAAATGTGTGTGGGCAGAATATATATCCCACGGGGGTAAAATTGAAAAAAGTTGAAAAACATTTTTTTTTTGGACTTAGTCATTTTTCCGGCGTTTATCAGACTTTCAGATAGGGGAAATGTCAATGAGCATTCCGATCTCAGTTCCAGAGCGATTCGCCCAATGAGTCCTTGATATTTAGTCGTTTTCAGCCAATATTTTGGATTTTTGAAAATTTCACTTTTTTGTGAAAATATCCACTAAATGAGGGAATAATATGTGTGAGGGTACCCCAGGAGAGTTCCAAATGTGTGTGGGTAGAATATATATCCCACGGGGGTAAAATTGAAAAAAGTTGAAAAAAATTTTTTTTTGGACTTAGTCATTTTTCCGGCGTTTATCAGACTTTCACATAGGGGAAATGTCAGTGAGCGCTCCGATTTCAGTTCCAGAGCAATTCGCCCAATGAGTCCTTGATATTTAGTCGTTTTCAGCCAATTTTCTGGATTTTTGAAAATTTCACTTTTTTGTGAAAATATCCACTAAATGAGGGAATAATATGTGTGAGGGTACCCCAGGAGAGTTCCAAATGTGTGTGGGTAGAATATATATCCCACGGGGTAAAATTGAAAAAAGTTGAAAAAAATTTTTTTTTGGACTTAGTCATTTTTCCGGCGTTTATCAGACTTTCAGATAGGGGAAATGTCAGTGAGCGTTCCGATTTCAGTTCCAGAGCAATTCGCCCAATGAGTCCTTGATATTTAGTCGTTTTCAGCCAATTTTCTGGATTTTTGAAAATTTCAATTTTTGTGAAAATATCCACTGAATGAGGGAATAATATGTGTGAGGGTACCCCAGGAGAGTTCCAAATGTGTGTGGGTAGAATATATATCCCACGGGGGTAAAATTGAAAAAAGTTGAAAAAAAATTTTTTTTGGACTTAGTAATTTTTCCGGCATTTATCAGACTTTCAGATAGGGGAAATGTGAGTGAGCGTTCCGATTTCGGTTCCAGAGCGATTCGCCCAATGAGTCCTTGTTATTTAGTCGTTTTCAGCCAATTTTCTGGATTTTTGAAAATTTCACTTTTTTGTGAAAATATCCACTAAATGAGGGAATAATATGTGTGAGGGAACCCCAGGAGAGTTCCAAATGTGTGTGGGTAGAATATATATCCCACGGGGGTAAAATTGAAAAAAGTTGAAAAACATTTTTTTTTTGGACTTAGTCATTTTTCCGGCGTTTATCAGACTTTCAGATAGGGGAAATGTCAATGAGCATTCCGATCTCAGTTCCAGAGCGATTCGCCCAATGAGTCCTTGATATTTAGTCGTTTTCAGCCAATTTTCTGGATTTTTGAAAATTTCACTTTTTTGTGAAAATATCCACTAAATGAGGGAATAATATGTGTGAGGGTACCCCAGGAGAGTTCCAAATGTGTGTGGGTAGAATATATATCCCACGGGGTAAAAGTGAAAAAAGTTGAAAAATTTTTTTATTTGCACTTAGTCATTTTTACGCCGTTTATCAGACTTTCAGATAGGGGAAATGTGAGTGAGCGTTCCGATTTCGGTTCCAGAGCGATTCGCCCAATGAGTCCTTGTTATTTAGTCGTTTTCAGCCAATTTTCTGGATTTTTGAAAATTTCACTTTTTTGTGAAAATATCCACTAAATGAGGGAATAATATGTGTGAGGGAACCCCAGGAGAGTTCCAAATGTGTGTGGGTAGAATATATATCCCACGGGGGTAAAATTGAAAAAAGTTGAAAAAAATGTTTTTTTGGACTTAGTAATTTTTCCGGCGTTTATCAGTCTTTCAGATAGGGGAAATGTCAGTGAGCATTCCGATTTCAGTTCCAGAGCAATTCGCCCAATGAGTCCTTGATATTTAGTCGTTTTCAGCCAATAATTTGGATTTTTGAAAATTTCACTTTTTTGTGACAATATCCACTAAATGAGGGAATAATATGTGTGAGGGTACCCCAGGAGAGTTCCAAATGTGTGTGGGTAGAATATATATCCCACGGGGGTAAAATTGAAAAAAGTTGAAAAAAATTTTTTTTTGGACTTAGTCATTTTTCCAGCGTTTATCAGACTTTCAGATAGGGGAAATGTCAGTGAGCATTCCGATTTCAGTTCCAGAGCGATTCGCCCAATGAGTCCTTGATATTTAGTCGTTTTCAGCCAATATTTTGGATTTTTGAAAATTTCACTTTTTTGTGAAAATATCCACTAAATGAGGGAATAATATGTGTGAGGGTACCCCAGGAGAGTTCCAAATGTGTGTGGGTAGAATATATATCCCACGGGGGTAAAATTGAAAAAAGTTGAAAAAAATTTTTTTTTACACTTAGTCATTTTTCCGGCGTTTATCAGACTTTCAGATAGGGGAAATGTCAGTGAGCGTTCCGATTTCAGTTCCAGAGCAATTCGCCCAATGAGTCCTTGATATTTAGTCGTTTTCAGCCAATTTTCTGGATTTTTGAAAATTTCACTTTTTTGTGAAAATATTCACTAAATGAGGGAATAATATGTGTGAGGGGACCCCAGGAGAGTTCCAAATGTGTGTGGGTAGAATATATATCCCACGGGGGTAAAATTGAAAAAAGTTGAAAAAAAATTTTTTTTGGACTTAGTCATTTTTCCGGCGTTTATCAGACTTTCAGATAGGGGAAATGTCAGTGAGCGTTCCGATTTCAGTTCCATAGCAATTCGCCCAATGAGTCCTTGATATTTAGTCGTTTTCAGCCAATAATTTGGATTTTTGAAAAATTTCACTTTTTTGTGAAAATATCCACTAAATGAGGGAATAATATGTGTGAGGGTACCCCAGGAGAGTTCCAAATGTGTGTGGGTAGAATATATATCCCACGGGGGTAAAATTGAAAAAAGTTGAAAAAAATTTTTTTTTGGACTTAGTCATTTTTCCGGCGTTTATCAGACTTTCAGATAGGGGAAATGTCAGTGAGCATTCCGATTTCAGTTCCAGAGTGATTCGCCCAATGAGTTCTTGATATTAAGTCGTTTTCAGCCAATTTTCTGGTTTTTTGAAAATTTCACTTTTTTGTGAAAATATCCACTAAATGAGGGAATAATATGTGTGAGGGTACCCCAGGAGAGTTCCAAATGTGTGTGGGTAGAATATATATCCCACGGGGGTAAAATTGAAAAAAGTTGAAAAACATTTTTTTTTGGACTTAGTCATTTTTCCGGCGTTTATCAGACTTTCAGATAGGGGAAATGTCAATGAGCATTCCGATCTCAGTTCCAGAGCGATTCGCCCAATGAGCCCTTGATATTTAGTCGTTTTCAGCCAATATTTTGGATTTTTGAAAATTTCACTTTTTTGTGAAAATATCCACTAAATGAGGGAATAATATGTGTGAGGGTACCCCAGGAGAGTTCCAAATGTATGTGGGTAGAATATATATCCCACGGGGGTAAAATTGAAAGAAGTTGAAAAAAATTTTTTTTTGGACTTAGTAATTTTTCCGGCGTTTATCAGACTTTCAGATAGGGGAAATGTCAGTGAGCATTCCGATTTCAGTTCCAGAGCAATTCGCCCAATGAGTCCTTGATATTTAGTCGTTTTCAGCCAATAATTTGGATTTTTGAAAATTTCACTTTTTTGTGAAAATATCCACTAAATGAGGGAATAATATGTGTGAGGGTACCCCAGGAGAGTTCCAAATGTGTGTGGGTAGAATATATATCCCACGGGGGTAAAATTGAAAAAAGTTGAAAAAAATTTTTTTTTGGACTTAGTCATTTTTCCGGCGTTTATCAGACTTTCAGATAGGGGAAATGTCAGTGAGCATTCCGATTTCAGTTCCAGAGTGATTCGCCCAATGAGTTCTTGATATTAAGTCGTTTTCAGCCAATTTTCTGGTTTTTTGAAAATTTCACTTTTTTGTGAAAATATCCACTAAATGAGGGAATAATATGTGTGAGGGTACCCCAGGAGAGTTCCAAATGTGTGTGGGTAGAATATATATCCCACGGGGGTAAAATTGAAAAAAGTTGAAAAACATTTTTTTTTGGACTTAGTCATTTTTCCGGCGTTTATCAGACTTTCAGATAGGGGAAATGTCAATGAGCATTCCGATCTCAGTTCCAGAGCGATTCGCCCAATGAGCCCTTGATATTTAGTCGTTTTCAGCCAATATTTTGGATTTTTGAAAATTTCACTTTTTTGTGAAAATATCCACTAAATGAGGGAATAATATGTGTGAGGGTACCCCAGGAGAGTTCCAAATGTATGTGGGTAGAATATATATCCCACGGGGGTAAAATTGAAAGAAGTTGAAAAAAATTTTTTTTTGGACTTAGTAATTTTTCCGGCGTTTATCAGACTTTCAGATAGGGGAAATGTCAGTGAGCATTCCGATTTCAGTTCCAGAGCAATTCGCCCAATGAGTCCTTGATATTTAGTCGTTTTCAGCCAATAATTTGGATTTTTGAAAATTTCACTTTTTTGTGAAAATATCCACTAAATGAGGGAATAATATGTGTGAGGGTACCCCAGGAGAGTTCCAAATGTGTGTGGGTAGAATATATATCCCACGGGGGTAAAATTGAAAAAAGTTGAAAAAAATTTTTTTTTGGACTTAGTCATTTTTCCAGCGTTTATCAGACTTTCAGATAGGGGAAATGTCAGTGAGCATTCCGATTTCAGTTCCAGAGCGATTCGCCCAATGAGTCCTTGATATTTAGTCGTTTTCAGCCAATATTTTGGATTTTTGAAAATTTCACTTTTTTGTGAAAATATCCACTAAATGAGGGAATAATATGTGTGAGGGTACCCCAGGAGAGTTCCAAATGTGTGTGGGTAGAATATATATCCCACGGGGGTAAAATTGAAAAAAGTTGAAAAAAATTTTTTTTTACACTTAGTCATTTTTCCGGCGTTTATCAGACTTTCAGATAGGGGAAATGTCAGTGAGCATTCCGATTTCAGTTCCAGAGTGATTCGCCCAATGAGTTCTTGATATTTAGTCGTTTTCAGCCAATTTTCTGGATTTTTGAAAATTTCACTTTTTTGTGAAAATATCCACTAAATGAGGGAATAATATGTGTGAGGGTACCCCAGGAGAGTTCCAAATGTGTGTGGGTAGAATATATATCCCACGGGGGTAAAATTGAAAAAAGTTGAAAAACATTTTTTTTTTGGACTTAGTCATTTTTCCGGCGTTTATCAGTCTTTCAGATAGGGGAAATGTCAATGAGCATTCCGATCTCAGTTCCAGAGCGATTCGCCCAATGAGTCCTTGATATTTAGTCGTTTTCAGCCAATATTTTGGATTTTTGAAAATTTCACTTTTTTGTGAAAATATCCACTAAATGAGGGAATAATATGTGTGAGGGTACCCCAGGAGAGTTCCAAATGTATGTGGGTAGAATATATATCCCACGGGGGTAAAATTGAAAGAAGTTGAAAAAAATTTTTTTTTGGACTTAGTCATTTTTCCGGCGTTTATCAGACTTTCAGATAGGGGAAATGTCAGTGAGCGTTCCGATTTCAGTTCCAGAGCAATTCGCCCAATGAGTCCTTGATATTTAGTCGTTTTCAGCCAATTTTCTGGATTTTTGAAAATTTCACTTTTTTGTGAAAATATCCACTAAATGAGGGAATAATATGTGTGAGGGTACCCCAGGAGAGTTCCAAATGTGTGTGGGTAGAATATATATCCCACGGGGTAAAAGTGAAAAAAGTTGAAAAATTTTTTTATTTGCACTTAGTCATTTTTACGCCGTTTATCAGACTTTCAGATAGGGGAAATGTGAGTGAGCATTCCGATTTCGGTTCCAGAGCGATTCGCCCAATGAGTCCTTGTTATTTAGTCGTTTTCAGCCAATTTTCTGGATTTTTGAAAATTTCACTTTTTTGTGAAAATATCCACTAAATGAGGGAATAATATGTGTGAGGGTACCCCAGGAGAGTTCCAAATGTGTGTGGGTAGAATATATATCCCACGGGGGTAAAATTGAAAAAAGTTGAAAAAAATGTTTTTTTGGACTTAGTAATTTTTCCGGCGTTTATCAGTCTTTCAGATAGGGGAAATGTCAGTGAGCATTCCGATTTCAGTTCCAGAGCAATTCGCCCAATGAGTCCTTGATATTTAGTCGTTTTCAGCCAATAATTTGGATTTTTGAAAATTTCACTTTTTTGTGAAAATATCCACTAAATGAGGGAATAATATGTGTGAGGGTACCCCAGGAGAGTTCCAAATGTGTGTGGGTAGAATATATATCCCACGGGGGTAAAATTGAAAAAAGTTGAAAAAAATTTTTTTTTGGACTTAGTCATTTTTCCAGCGTTTATCAGACTTTCAGATAGGGGAAATGTCAGTGAGCATTCCGATTTCAGTTCCAGAGCGATTCGCCCAATGAGTCCTTGATATTTAGTCGTTTTCAGCCAATATTTTGGATTTTTGAAAATTTCACTTTTTTGTGAAAATATCCACTAAATGAGGGAATAATATGTGTGAGGGTACCCCAGGAGAGTTCCAAATGTGTGTGGGTAGAATATATATCCCACGGGGGTAAAATTGAAAAAAGTTGAAAAAAATTTTTTTTTACACTTAGTCATTTTTCCGGCGTTTATCAGACTTTCAGATAGGGGAAATGTCAGTGAGCGTTCCGATTTCAGTTCCAGAGCAATTCGCCCAATGAGTCCTTGATATTTAGTCGTTTTCAGCCAATTTTCTGGATTTTTGAAAATTTCACTTTTTTGTGAAAATATTCACTAAATGAGGGAATAATATGTGTGAGGGGACCCCAGGAGAGTTCCAAATGTGTGTGGGTAGAATATATATCCCACGGGGGTAAAATTGAAAAAAGTTGAAAAAAAATTTTTTTTGGACTTAGTCATTTTTCCGGCGTTTATCAGACTTTCAGATAGGGGAAATGTCAGTGAGCGTTCCGATTTCAGTTCCATAGCAATTCGCCCAATGAGTCCTTGATATTTAGTCGTTTTCAGCCAATAATTTGGATTTTTGAAAAATTTCACTTTTTTGTGAAAATATCCACTAAATGAGGGAATAATATGTGTGAGGGTACCCCAGGAGAGTTCCAAATGTGTGTGGGTAGAATATATATCCCACGGGGGTAAAATTGAAAAAAGTTGAAAAAAATTTTTTTTTGGACTTAGTCATTTTTCCGGCGTTTATCAGACTTTCAGATAGGGGAAATGTCAGTGAGCATTCCGATTTCAGTTCCAGAGTGATTCGCCCAATGAGTTCTTGATATTTAGTCGTTTTCAGCCAATTTTCTGGTTTTTTGAAAATTTCACTTTTTTGTGAAAATATCCACTAAATGAGGGAATAATATGTGTGAGGGTACCCCAGGAGAGTTCCAAATGTATGTGGGTAGAATATATATCCCACGGGGGTAAAATTGAAAGAAGTTGAAAAAAATTTTTTTTTGGACTTAGTAATTTTTCCGGCGTTTATCAGACTTTCAGATAGGGGAAATGTCAGTGAGCATTCCGATTTCAGTTCCAGAGCAATTCGCCCAATGAGTCCTTGATATTTAGTCGTTTTCAGCCAATAATTTGGATTTTTGAAAATTTCACTTTTTTGTGAAAATATCCACTAAATGAGGGAATAATATGTGTGAGGGTACCCCAGGAGAGTTCCAAATGTGTGTGGGTAGAATATATATCCCACGGGGGTAAAATTGAAAAAAGATGAAAAAAATTTTTTTTTACACTTAGTCATTTTTCCGGCGTTTATCAGACTTTCAGATAGGGGAAATGTCAGTGAGCATTCCGATTTCAGTTCCAGAGCGATTCGCCCAATGAGTCCTTGATATTTAGTCGTTTTCAGCCAATATTTTGGATTTTTGAAAATTTCACCTTTTTGTGAAAATATCCACTAAACGAGGGAATAATATGTGTGAGGGTACCCCAGGAGAGTTCCAAATGTGTGTGGGTAGAATATATATCCCACGGGGGTAAAATTGAAAAAAGTTGAAAAAAAATTTTTTTTGGACTTAGTCATTTTTCCGGCGTTTATCAGACTTTCAGATAGGGGAAATGTCAGTGAGCATTCCGATTTCAGTTCCAGAGTGATTCGCCCAATGAGTTCTTGATATTTAGTCGTTTTCAGCCAATTTTCTGGATTTTTGAAAATTTCACTTTTTTGTGAAAATATCCACTAAATGAGGGAATAATATGTGTGAGGGTACCCCAGGAGAGTTCCAAATGTGTGTGGGTAGAATATATATCCCACGGGGGTAAAATTGAAAAAAGTTGAAAAACATTTTTTTTTTGGACTTAGTCATTTTTCCGGCGTTTATCAGACTTTCAGATAGGGGAAATGTCAATGAGCATTCCGATCTCAGTTCCAGAGCGATTCGCCCAATGAGTCCTTGATATTTAGTCGTTTTCAGCCAATATTTTGGATTTTTGAAAATTTCACTTTTTTGTGAAAATATCCACTAAATGAGGGAATAATATGTGTGAGGGTACCCCAGGAGAGTTCCAAATGTATGTGGGTAGAATATATATCCCACGGGGGTAAAATTGAAAGAAGTTGAAAAAAATTTTTTTTTGGACTTAGTCATTTTTCCGGCGTTTATCAGACTTTCAGATAGGGGAAATGTCAGTGAGCGTTCCGATTTCAGTTCCAGAGCAATTCGCCCAATGAGTCCTTGATATTTAGTCGTTTTCAGCCAATTTTCTGGATTTTTGAAAATTTCACTTTTTTGTGAAAATATCCACTAAATGAGGGAATAATATGTGTGAGGGTACCCCAGGAGAGTTCCAAATGTGTGTGGGTAGAATATATATCCCACGGGGTAAAAGTGAAAAAAGTTGAAAAATTTTTTTATTTGCACTTAGTCATTTTTACGCCGTTTATCAGACTTTCAGATAGGGGAAATGTGAGTGAGCGTTCCGATTTCGGTTCCAGAGCGATTCGCCCAATGAGTCCTTGTTATTTAGTCGTTTTCAGCCAATTTTCTGGATTTTTGAAAATTTCACTTTTTTGTGAAAATATCCACTAAATGAGGGAATAATATGTGTGAGGGTACCCCAGGAGAGTTCCAAATGTGTGTGGGTAGAATATATATCCCACGGGGGTAAAATTGAAAAAAGTTGAAAAAAATGTTTTTTTGGACTTAGTAATTTTTCCGGCGTTTATCAGACTTTCAGATAGGGGAAATGTCAGTGAGCATTCCGATTTCAGTTCCAGAGCAATTCGCCCAATGAGTCCTTGATATTTAGTCGTTTTCAGCCAATAATTTGGATTTTTGAAAATTTCACTTTTTTGTGAAAATATCCACTAAATGAGGGAATAATATGTGTGAGGGTACCCCAGGAGAGTTCCAAATGTGTGTGGGTAGAATATATATCCCACGGGGGTAAAATTGAAAAAAGTTGAAAAAAATTTTTTTTTGGACTTAGTCATTTTTCCAGCGTTTATCAGACTTTCAGATAGGGGAAATGTCAGTGAGCATTCCGATTTCAGTTCCAGAGCGATTCGCCCAATGAGTCCTTGATATTTAGTCGTTTTCAGCCAATATTTTGGATTTTTGAAAATTTCACTTTTTTGTGAAAATATCCACTAAATGAGGGAATAATATGTGTGAGGGTACCCCAGGAGAGTTCCAAATGTGTGTGGGTAGAATATATATCCCACGGGGGTAAAATTGAAAAAAGTTGAAAAAAATTTTTTTTTACACTTAGTCATTTTTCCGGCGTTTATCAGACTTTCAGATAGGGGAAATGTCAGTGAGCGCTCCGATTTCAGTTCCAGAGCAATTCGCCCAATGAGTCCTTGATATTTAGTCGTTTTCAGCCAATTTTCTGGATTTTTGAAAATTTCACTTTTTTGTGAAAATATTCACTAAATGAGGGAATAATATGTGTGAGGGGACCCCAGGAGAGTTCCAAATGTGTGTGGGTAGAATATATATCCCACGGGGGTAAAATTGAAAAAAGTTGAAAAAAAATTTTTTTTGGACTTAGTCATTTTTTCGGCGTTTATCACACTTTCAGATAGGGGAAATGTCAGTGAGCGTTCCGATTTCAGTTCCATAGCAATTCGCCCAATGAGTCCTTGATATTTAGTCGTTTTCAGCCAATAATTTGGATTTTTGAAAAATTTCACTTTTTTGTGAAAATATCCACTAAATGAGGGAATAATATGTGTGAGGGTACCCCAGGAGAGTTCCAAATGTGTGTGGGTAGAATATGTATCCCACGGGGGTAAAATTGAAAAAAGTTGAAAAAAATTTTTTTTTGGACTTAGTAATTTTTCCGGCGTTTATCAGACTTTCAGATAGGGGAAATGTCAGTGAGCATTCCGATTTCAGTTCCAGAGCAATTCGCCCAATGAGTCCTTGATATTTAGTCGTTTTCAGCCAATAATTTGGATTTTTGAAAATTTCACTTTTTTGTGAAAATATCCACTAAATGAGGGAATAATATGTGTGAGGGTACCCCAGGAGAGTTCCAAATGTGTGTGGGTAGAATATATATCCCACGGGGGTAAAATTGAAAAAAGATGAAAAAAATTTTTTTTTACACTTAGTCATTTTTCCGGCGTTTATCAGACTTTCAGATAGGGGAAATGTCAGTGAGCATTCCGATTTCAGTTCCAGAGCGATTCGCCCAATGAGTCCTTGATATTTAGTCGTTTTCAGCCAATATTTTGGATTTTTGAAAATTTCACCTTTTTGTGAAAATATCCACTAAACGAGGGAATAATATGTGTGAGGGTACCCCAGGAGAGTTCCAAATGTGTGTGGGTAGAATATATATCCCACGGGGGTAAAATTGAAAAAAGTTGAAAAAAATTTTTTTTTGGACTTAGTCATTTTTCCGGCGTTTATCAGAGTTTCAGATAGGGGAAATGTGAGTGAGCGTTCCGATTTCGGTTCCAGAGCGATTCGCCCAATGAGTCCTTGATATTTAGTCGTTTTCAGCCAATTTTCTGGATTTTTGAAAATTTCACTTTTTTCTGAAAATATCCACTAAATGAGGGAATAATATGTGTGAGGGTACCCAAGGAGAGTTCCAAATGTGTGTGGGTAGAATATATATCCCACGGGGTAAAATTGAAAAAAGTTGAAAAAAATTTTTTTTTGGACTTAGTCATTTTTCCGGCGTTTATCAGACTTTCAGATAGGGGAAATGTCAGTGAGCGTTCCGATTTCAGTTCCAGAGCAATTCGCCCAATGAGTCCTTGATATTTAGTCGTTTTCAGCCAATTTTCTGGATTTTTGAAAATTTCAATTTTTGTGAAAATATCCACTGAATGAGGGAATAACATGTGTGAGGGTACCCCAGGAGAGTTCCAAATGTGTGTGGGTAGAATATATATCCCACGGGGGTAAAATTGAAAAAAGTTGAAAAACATTTTTTTTTTGGACTTAGTCATTTTTCCGGCGTTTATCAGACTTTCAGATAGGGGAAATGTCAATGAGCATTCCGATCTCAGTTCCAGAGCGATTCGCCCAATGAGTCCTTGATATTTAGTCGTTTTCAGCCAATATTTTGGATTTTTGAAAATTTCACTTTTTTGTGAAAATATCCACTAAATGAGGGAATAATATGTGTGAGGGTACCCCAGGAGAGTTCCAAATGTATGTGGGTAGAATATATATCCCACGGGGGTAAAATTGAAAGAAGTTGAAAAAAATTTTTTTTTGGACTTAGTCATTTTTCCGGCGTTTATCAGACTTTCAGATAGGGGAAATGTCAGTGAGCGTTCCGATTTCAGTTCCAGAGCAATTCGCCCAATGAGTCCTTGATATTTAGTCGTTTTCAGCCAATTTTCTGGATTTTTGAAAATTTCACTTTTTGTGAAAATATCCACTAAATGAGGGAATAATATGTGTGAGGGTACCCCAGGAGAGTTCCAAATGTGTGTGGGTAGAATATATATCCCACGGGGTAAAAGTGAAAAAAGTTGAAAAATTTTTTTATTTGCACTTAGTCATTTTTACGCCGTTTATCAGACTTTCAGATAGGGGAAATGTGAGTGAGCGTTCCGATTTCGGTTCCAGAGCGATTCGCCCAATGAGTCCTTGTTATTTAGTCGTTTTCAGCCAATTTTCTGGATTTTTGAAAATTTCACTTTTTTGTGAAAATATCCACTAAATGAGGGAATAATATGTGTGAGGGTACCCCAGGAGAGTTCCAAATGTGTGTGGGTAGAATATATATCCCACGGGGGTAAAATTGAAAAAAGTTGAAAAAAATGTTTTTTTGGACTTAGTAATTTTTCCGGCGTTTATCAGACTTTCAGATAGGGGAAATGTCAGTGAGCATTCCGATTTCAGTTCCAGAGCAATTCGCCCAATGAGTCCTTGATATTTAGTCGTTTTCAGCCAATAATTTGGATTTTTGAAAATTTCACTTTTTTGTGAAAATATCCACTAAATGAGGGAATAATATGTGTGAGGGTACCCCAGGAGAGTTCCAAATGTGTGTGGGTAGAATATATATCCCACGGGGGTAAAATTGAAAAAAGTTGAAAAAAATTTTTTTTTGGACTTAGTCATTTTTCCAGCGTTTATCAGACTTTCAGATAGGGGAAATGTCAGTGAGCATTCCGATTTCAGTTCCAGAGCGATTCGCCCAATGAGTCCTTGATATTTAGTCGTTTTCAGCCAATATTTTGGATTTTTGAAAATTTCACTTTTTTGTGAAAATATCCACTAAATGAGGGAATAATATGTGTGAGGGTACCCCAGGAGAGTTCCAAATGTGTGTGGGTAGAATATATATCCCACGGGGGTAAAATTGAAAAAAGTTGAAAAAAATTTTTTTTTACACTTAGTCATTTTTCCGGCGTTTATCAGACTTTCAGATAGGGGAAATGTCAGTGAGCGCTCCGATTTCAGTTCCAGAGCAATTCGCCCAATGAGTCCTTGATATTTAGTCGTTTTCAGCCAATTTTCTGGATTTTTGAAAATTTCACTTTTTTGTGAAAATATTCACTAAATGAGGGAATAATATGTGTGAGGGGACCCCAGGAGAGTTCCAAATGTGTGTGGGTAGAATATATATCCCACGGGGGTAAAATTGAAAAAAGTTGAAAAAAAATTTTTTTTGGACTTAGTCATTTTTTCGGCGTTTATCACACTTTCAGATAGGGGAAATGTCAGTGAGCGTTCCGATTTCAGTTCCATAGCAATTCGCCCAATGAGTCCTTGATATTTAGTCGTTTTCAGCCAATAATTTGGATTTTTGAAAAATTTCACTTTTTTGTGAAAATATCCACTAAATGAGGGAATAATATGTGTGAGGGTACCCCAGGAGAGTTCCAAATGTGTGTGGGTAGAATATGTATCCCACGGGGGTAAAATTGAAAAAAGTTGAAAAAAATTTTTTTTTGGACTTAGTCATTTTTCCGGCGTTTATCAGACTTTCAGATAGGGGAAATGTCAGTGAGCATTCCGATTTCAGTTCCAGAGTGATTCGCCCAATGAGTTCTTGATATTTAGTCGTTTTCAGCCAATTTTCTGGTTTTTTGAAAATTTCACTTTTTTGTGAAAATATCCACTAAATGAGGGAATAATATGTGTGAGGGTACCCCAGGAGAGTTCCAAATGTGTGTGGGTAGAATATATATCCCACGGGGGTAAAATTGAAAAAAGTTGAAAAACATTTTTTTTTGGACTTAGTCATTTTTCCGGCGTTTATCAGACTTTCAGATAGGGGAAATGTCAATGAGCATTCCGATCTCAGTTCCAGAGCGATTCGCCCAATGAGTCCTTGATATTTAGTCGTTTTCAGCCAATATTTTGGATTTTTGAAAATTTCACTTTTTTGTGAAAATATCCACTAAATGAGGGAATAATATGTGTAAGGGTACCCCAGGAGAGTTCCAAATGTATGTTGGTAGAATATATATCCCACGGGGGTAAAATTGAAAGAAGTTGAAAAAAATTTTTTTTTGGACTTAGTCATTTTTCCGGCGTTTATCAGACTTTCAGATAGGGGAAATGTCAGTGAGCGTTCCGATTTCAGTTCCAGAGCAATTCGCCCAATGAGTCCTTGATATTTAGTCGTTTTCAGCCAATTTTCTGGATTTTTGAAAATTTCACTTTTTTGTGAAAATATCCACTAAATGAGGGAATAATATGTGTGAGGGTACCCCAGGAGAGTTCCAAATGTGTGTGGGTAGAATATATATCCCACGGGGGTAAAATTGAAAAAAGTTGAAAAAAATGTTTTTTTGGACTTAGTAATTTTTCCGGCGTTTATCAGACTTTCAGATAGGGGAAATGTCAGTGAGCATTCCGATTTCAGTTCCAGAGCAATTCGCCCAATGAGTCCTTGATATTTAGTCGTTTTCAGCCAATAATTTGGATTTTTGAAAATTTCACTTTTTTGTGAAAATATCCACTAAATGAGGGAATAATATGTGTGAGGGTACCCCAGGAGAGTTCCAAATGTGTGTGGGTAGAATATATATCCCACGGGGGTAAAATTGAAAAAAGTTGAAAAAAATTTTTTTTTGGACTTAGTCATTTTTCCAGCGTTTATCAGACTTTCAGATAGGGGAAATGTCAGTGAGCGTTCCGATTTCAGTTCCATAGCAATTCGCCCAATGAGTCCTTGATATTTAGTCGTTTTCAGCCAATAACTTGGATTTTTGAAAAATTTCACTTTTTTGTGAAAATATCCACTAAATGAGGGAATAATATGTGTGAGGGTACCCCAGGAGAGTTCCAAATGTGTGTGGGTAGAATATATATCCCACGGGGGTAAAATTGAAAAAAGTTGAAAAAAATTTTTTTTTGGACTTAGTCATTTTTCCAGCGTTTATCAGATTTTCAGATAGGGGAAATGTCAGTGAGCATTCCGATTTCAGTTCCAGAGCGATTCGCCCAATGAGTCCTTGATATTTAGTCGTTTACAGCCAATTTTCTGGATTTTTGAAAATTTCACTTTTTTGTGAAAATATCCACTAAATGAGGGAATAATATGTGTGAGGGAACCCCAGGAGAGTTCCAAATGTGTGTGAGTAGAATATATATCCCACGGGGGTAAAAATGAAAAAAGTTTAAAAAAATTTTTTTTTGAACTTAGTCATTTTTTCTTCGTTTATCAGACTTTCAGATAGGGGAAATGTCAGTGAGTGTTCCGATTTCAGTTCCAGAGCAATTCGCCCAATGAGTCCTTGATATTTAGTCGTTTTCAGCCAATATTTTGGATTTTTGAAAATTTCACTTTTTTGTGAAAATATCCACTAAATGAGTGAATAATATGTGTGAGGGTACCCCAGGAGAGTTCCAAATGTGTGTGGGTAGAATATATATCCCACGGGGGTAAAATTGAAAAAAGTTGAAAAAAAATTTTTTTTGGACTTAGTCATTTTTCCGGCGTTTATCAGACTTTCGGGTAGGGGAAATGTCAGTGAGCGCTCCGATTTCAGTTCCAGAGCAATTCGCCCAATGAGTCCTTGATATTTAGTCGTTTTCAGCCAATTTTCTGGATTTTTGAAAATTTCACTTTTTTGTGAAAATATCCACTAAATGAGGGAATAATATGTGTGAGGGTACCCCAGGAGAGTTCCAAATGTGTGTGGGTAGAATATATATCCCACGGGGGTAAAATTGAAAAAAGATGAAAAAAATTTTTTTTTACACTTAGTCATTTTTCTGGCGTTTATCAGACTTTCAGATAGGGGAAATGTCAGTGAGCATTCCGATTTCAGTTCCAGAGCGATTCGCCCAATGAGTCCTTGATATTTAGTCGTTTTCAGCCAATATTTTGGATTTTTGAAAATTTCACTTTTTTGTGAAAATATCCACTAAATGAGGGAATAATATGTGTGAGGGTACCCCAGGAGAGTTCCAAATGTGTGTGGGTAGAATATATATCCCACGGGGGTAAAATTGAAAAAAGTTGAAAAAAAATTTTTTTTGGACTTAGTCATTTTTCCGGCGTTTATCAGACTTTCAGATAGGGGAAATGTCAGTGAGCATTCCGATCTCAGTTCCAGAGCGATTCGCCCAATGAGTCCTTGATATTTAGTCGTTTTCAGCCAATTTTCTGGATTTTTGAAAATTTCACTTTTTTGTGAAAATATCCACTAAATGAGGGAATAATATGTGTGAGGGAACCCCAGGAGAGTTCCAAATGTGTGTGAGTAGAATATATATCCCACGGGGGTAAAAATGAAAAAAGTTTAAAAAAATTTTTTTTGAACTTAGTCATTTTTCCGGCGTTTATCAGACTTTCAGATAGGGGAAATGTCAGTGAGCGTTCCGATTTCAGTTCCAGAGCAATTCGCCCAATGAGTCCTTGATATTTAGTCGTTTCAGCCAGTTTTCTGGATTTTTGAAAATTTCACTTTTTTGTGAAAATACCCACTAAATGAGGGAATAATATGTGTGAGGGTACCCCAGGAGAGTTCCAAATGTGTGTGGGTAGAATATATATCCCACGGGGGTAAAATTGAAAAAAGTTGAAAAAAAATTTTTTTTGGACTTAGTCATTTTTCCAGCGTTTATCAGACTTTCAGATAGGGGAAATGTCAGTGAGCATTCCGATTTCAGTTCCAGAGCGATTCGCCCAATGAGTCCTTGATATTTAGTCGTTTTCAGCCAATATTTTGGAATTTTGAAAATTTCACTTTTTTGTGAAAATATCCACTAAATGAGGGAATAATATGTGTGAGGGTACCCCAGGAGAGTTCCAAATGTGTGTGGGTAGAATATATATCCCACGGGGGTAAAATTGAAAAAAGTTGAAAAAAATTTTTTTTTGGACTTAGTCATTTTTCCGGCGTTTATCAGACTTTCAGATAGGGGAAATGTCAGTGAGCGTTCCGATTTCAGTTCCAGAGTGACTCGCCCAATGAGTTCTTGATATTTAGTCGTTTTCAGCCAATTTTCTGGATTTTTGAAAATTTAACTTTTTTGTGAAAATATCCACTAAATGAGGGAATAATATGTGTGAGGGTACCCCAGGAGAGTTCCAAATGTGTGTGGGTAGAATATATATCCCACGGGGGTAAAATTGAAAAAAGTTGAAAAAAATTTTTTTTTGGACTTAGTCATTTTTCCAGCCTTTATCAGACTTTCAGATAGGGGAAATGTCAGTGAGCATTCCGATTTCAGTTCCAGAGCGATTCGCCCAATGAGTCCTTGATATTTTGTCGTTTTCAGCCAATATTTTGGAATTTTGAAAATTTCACTTTTTTGTGAAAATATCCACTAAATGAGGGAATAATATGTGTGAGGGTACCCCAGGAGAGTTCCAAATGTGTGTGGGTAGAATATATATCCCACGGGGGTAAAATTGAAAAAAGTTTAAAAAAATATTTTTTTGGACTTTGTCATTTTTCCAGCGTTTATCAGACTTTCAGATAGGGGAAATGTGAGTGAGCGTTCCGATTTCGGTTCCAGAGCGATTCGCCCAATCAGTCCTTGATATTTAGTCGTTTTCAGCCAATTTTCTGGATTTTTGAAAATTTCACTTTTTTGTGAAAATATCCACTAAATGAGGGAATAATATGTGTGAGGGTACCCCAGGAGAGTTCCAAATGTGTGTGGGTAGAATATATATCCCACGGGGTAAAATTGAAAAAAGTTGAAAAAAATTTTTTTTTGGACTTAGTCATTTTTCCGGCGTTTATCAGACTTTCAGATAGGGGAAATGTCAGTGAGCGTTCCGATTTCAGTTCCAGAGCAATTCGCCCAATGAGTCCTTGATATTTAGTCGTTTTCAGCCAATTTTCTGGATTTTTGAAAATTTCACTTTTTTGTGAAAATATCCACTAAATGAGGGAATAATATGTGTGAGGGTAACCCAGGAGAGTTCCAAATGTGTGTGGGTAGAATATATATCCCACGGGGTAAAATTGAAAAAAGTTGAAAAAAATTTTTTTTTGGACTTAGTCATTTTTCCGGCGTTTATCAGACTTTCAGATAGGGGAAATGTCAGTGAGCATTCCGATTTCAGTTCCAGAGCGATTCGCCCAATGAGTCCTTGATATTTAGTCGTTTTCAGCCAATATTTTGGAATTTTGAAAATTTCACTTTTTTGTGAAAATATCCACTAAATGAGGGAATAATATGTGTGAGGGTACCCCAGGAGAGTTCCAAATGTGTGTGGGTAGAATATATATCCCACGGGGGTAAAATTGAAAAAAGTTTAAAAAAATATTTTTTTGGACTTAGTCATTTTTCCAGCGTTTATCAGACTTTCAGATAGGGGAAATGTGAGTGAGCATTCCGATTTCGGTTCCAGAGCGATTCGCCCAATCAGTCCTTGATATTTAGTCGTTTTCAGCCAATTTTCTGGATTTTTGAAAATTTCACTTTTTTGTGAAAATATCCACTAAATGAGGGAATAATATGTGTGAGGGTACCCCAGGAGAGTTCCAAATGTGTGTGGGTAGAATATATATCCCACGGGGTAAAATTGAAAAAAGTTGAAAAAAATTTTTTTTTGGACTTAGTCATTTTTCCGGCGTTTATCAGACTTTCAGATAGGGGAAATGTGAGTGAGCGTTCCGATTTCGGTTCCAGAGCGATTCGCCCAATCAGTCCTTGATATTTAGTCGTTTTCAGCCAATTTTCTGGATTTTTGAAAATTTCACTTTTTTGTGAAAATATCCACTAAATGAGGGAATAATATGTGTGAGGGTACCCCAGGAGAGTTCCAAATGTGTGTGGGTAGAATATATATCCCACGGGGATAAAATTGAACAAAGTTGAAAAAAAAATTTTTTTTGGACTTAGTCATTTTTCCGGCGTTTATCAGACTTTCAGATAGGGGAAATGTCAGTGAGCGTTCCGATTTCAGTTCCAGAGCAATTCGCCCAATGAGTCCTTGATATTTAGTCGTTTTCAGCCAATTTTCTGGATTTTTGAAAATTTCACTTTTTTGTGAAAATATCCACTAAATGAGGGAATAATATGTGTGAGGGTACCCCAGGAGAGTTCCAAATGTGTGTGGGTAGAATATATATCCCACGGGGTAAAATTGAAAAAAGTTGAAAAAAAATTTTTTTTGGACTTAGTCATTTTTCCGGCGTTTATCAGACTTTCAGATAGGGGAAATGTCAGTGAGCATTCCGATTTCAGTTCCAGAGCAATTCGCCCAATGAGTCCTTGATATTTAGTCGTTTTCAGCCAATTTTCTGGATTTTTGAAAATTTCACTTTTTTGTGAAAATATCCACTAAATGAGGGAATAATATGTGTGAGGGTACCCCAGGAGAGTTCCAAATGTGTGTGGGTAGAATATATATCCCACGGGGATAAAATTGAAAAAAGTTGAAAAAAAAATTTTTTTTGGACTTAGTCATTTTTCCGGCGTTTATCAGACTTTCAGATAGGGGAAATGTCAGTGAGCGTTCCGATTTCAGTTCCAGAGCAATTCGCCCAATGAGTCCTTGATATTTAGTCGTTTTCAGTCAATTTTCTGGATTTTTGAAAATTTTACTTTTTTGTGAAAATATCCACTAAATGAGGGAATAATATGTGTGAGGGTACCCCAGGAGAGTTCCAAATGTGTGTGGGTAGAATATATATCCCACGGGGGTAAAATTGAAAAAAGTTTAAAAAAATATTTTTTTGGACTTTGTCATTTTTCCAGCGTTTATCAGACTTTCAGATAGGGGAAATGTGAGTGAGCGTTCCGATTTCGGTTCCAGAGCGATTCGCCCAATCAGTCCTTGATATTTAGTCGTTTTCAGCCAATTTTCTGGATTTTTGAAAATTTCACTTTTTTGTGAAAATATCCACTAAATGAGGGAATAATATGTGTGAGGGTACCCCAGGAGAGTTCCAAATGTGTGTGGGTAGAATATATATCCCACGGGGTAAAATTGAAAAAAGTTGAAAAAAAATTTTTTTTGGACTTAGTCATTTTTCCGGCGTTTATCAGACTTTCAGATAGGGGAAATGTCAGTGAGCATTCCGATTTCAGTTCCAGAGCAATTCGCCCAATGAGTCCTTGATATTTAGTCGTTTTCAGCCAATTTTCTGGATTTTTGAAAATTTCACTTTTTTGTGAAAATATCCACTAAATGAGGGAATAATATGTGTGAGGGTACCCCAGGAGAGTTCCAAATGTGTGTGGGTAGAATATATATCCCACGGGGATAAAATTGAAAAAAGTTGAAAAAAAAATTTTTTTTGGACTTAGTCATTTTTCCGGCGTTTATCAGACTTTCAGATAGGGGAAATGTCAGTGAGCGTTCCGATTTCAGTTCCAGAGCAATTCGCCCAATGAGTCCTTGATATTTAGTCGTTTTCAGTCAATTTTCTGGATTTTGGAAAATTTTACTTTTTTGTGAAAATATCCACTAAATGAGGGAATAATATGTGTGAGGGAACCCCAGGAGAGTTCCAAATGTGTGTGAGTAGAATATATATCCCACGGGGGTAAAATTTCAAAAAATTGTAAAAAATTTTTTTTTGGACTTAGTCATTTTTCCGGCGTTTATCAGACTTTCAGATAGGGGAAATGTGAGTGAGCGTTCCGATTTCGGTTCCAGAGCGATTCGCCCAATCAGTCCTTGATATTTAGTCGTTTTCAGCCAATTTTCTGGATTTTTGAAAATTTCACTTTTTTGTGAAAATATCCACTAAATGAGGGAATAATATGTGTGAGGGTACCCCAGGAGAGTTCCAAATGTGTGTGGGTAGAATATATATCCCACGGGGATAAAATTGAAAAAAGTTGAAAAAAAAATTTCTTTGGACTTAGTCATTTTTCCGGCGTTTATCAGACTTTCAGATAGGGGAAATGTCAGTGAGCGTTCCGATTTCAGTTCCAGAGCAATTCGCCCAATGAGTCCTTGATATTTAGTCGTTTTCAGCCAATTTTCTGGATTTTTGAAAATTTCACTTTTTTGTGAAAATATCCACTAAATGAGGGAATAATATGTGTGAGGGAACCCCAGGAGAGTTCCAAATGTGTGTGAGTAGAATATATATCCCACGGGGGTAAAAATGAAAAAAGTTTAAAAAAATTTTTTTTTGAACTTAGTCATTTTTCCGGCGTTTATCAGACTTTCAGATAGGGGAAATGTGAGTGAGCGTTCCGATTTCGGTTCCAGAGCGATTCGCCCAATGAGTCCTTGATATTTAGTAGTTTTCAGCCAATTTTCTGGATTTTTGAAAATTTCACTTTTTTTGTGAAAATATCCACTAAATGAGGGAATAATATGTGTGAGGGTACCCCAGGAGAGTTCCAAATGTGTGTGGGTAGAATATATATCCCACGGGGGTAAAATTGAAAAAAGTTGAAAAAAATTTTTTTTTGGACTTAGTCATTTTTCCAGCCTTTATCAGACTTTCAGATAGGGGAAATGTCAGTGAGCATTCCGATTTCAGTTCCAGAGCGATTCGCCCAATGAGTCCTTGATATTTTGTCGTTTTCAGCCAATATTTTGGAATTTTGAAAATTTCACTTTTTTGTGAAAATATCCACTAAATGAGGGAATAATATGTGTGAGGGTACCCCAGGAGAGTTCCAAATGTGTGTGGGTAGAATATATATCCCACGGGGGTAAAATTGAAAAAAGTTTAAAAAAATATTTTTTTGGACTTTGTCATTTTTCCAGCGTTTATCAGACTTTCAGATAGGGGAAATGTGAGTGAGCGTTCCGATTTCGGTTCCAGAGCGATTCGCCCAATCAGTCCTTGATATTTAGTCGTTTTCAGCCAATTTTCTGGATTTTTGAAAATTTCACTTTTTTGTGAAAATATCCACTAAATGAGGGAATAATATGTGTGAGGGTACCCCAGGAGAGTTCCAAATGTGTGTGGGTAGAATATATATCCCACGGGGTAAAATTGAAAAAAGTTGAAAAAAATTTTTTTTTGGACTTAGTCATTTTTCCGGCGTTTATCAGACTTTCAGATAGGGGAAATGTCAGTGAGCGTTCCGATTTCAGTTCCAGAGCAATTCGCCCAATGAGTCCTTGATATTTAGTCGTTTTCAGCCAATTTTCTGGATTTTTGAAAATTTCACTTTTTTGTGAAAATATCCACTAAATGAGGGAATAATATGTGTGAGGGTAACCCAGGAGAGTTCCAAATGTGTGTGGGTAGAATATATATCCCACGGGGTAAAATTGAAAAAAGTTGAAAAAAATTTTTTTTTGGACTTAGTCATTTTTCCGGCGTTTATCAGACTTTCAGATAGGGGAAATGTCAGTGAGCATTCCGATTTCAGTTCCAGAGCGATTCGCCCAATGAGTCCTTGATATTTAGTCGTTTTCAGCCAATATTTTGGAATTTTGAAAATTTCACTTTTTTGTGAAAATATCCACTAAATGAGGGAATAATATGTGTGAGGGTACCCCAGGAGAGTTCCAAATGTGTGTGGGTAGAATATATATCCCACGGGGGTAAAATTGAAAAAAGTTTAAAAAAATATTTTTTTGGACTTAGTCATTTTTCCAGCGTTTATCAGACTTTCAGATAGGGGAAATGTGAGTGAGCATTCCGATTTCGGTTCCAGAGCGATTCGCCCAATCAGTCCTTGATATTTAGTCGTTTTCAGCCAATTTTCTGGATTTTTGAAAATTTCACTTTTTTGTGAAAATATCCACTAAATGAGGGAATAATATGTGTGAGGGTACCCCAGGAGAGTTCCAAATGTGTGTGGGTAGAATATATATCCCACGGGGTAAAATTGAAAAAAGTTGAAAAAAATTTTTTTTTGGACTTAGTCATTTTTCCGGCGTTTATCAGACTTTCAGATAGGGGAAATGTGAGTGAGCGTTCCGATTTCGGTTCCAGAGCGATTCGCCCAATCAGTCCTTGATATTTAGTCGTTTTCAGCCAATTTTCTGGATTTTTGAAAATTTCACTTTTTTGTGAAAATATCCACTAAATGAGGGAATAATATGTGTGAGGGTACCCCAGGAGAGTTCCAAATGTGTGTGGGTAGAATATATATCCCACGGGGTAAAATTGAAAAAAGTTGAAAAAAAATTTTTTTTGGACTTAGTCATTTTTCCGGCGTTTATCAGACTTTCAGATAGGGGAAATGTCAGTGAGCATTCCGATTTCAGTTCCAGAGCAATTCGCCCAATGAGTCCTTGATATTTAGTCGTTTTCAGCCAATTTTCTGGATTTTTGAAAATTTCACTTTTTTGTGAAAATATCCACTAAATGAGGGAATAATATGTGTGAGGGTACCCCAGGAGAGTTCCAAATGTGTGTGGGTAGAATATATATCCCACGGGGATAAAATTGAAAAAAGTTGAAAAAAAAATTTTTTTTGGACTTAGTCATTTTTCCGGCGTTTATCAGACTTTCAGATAGGGGAAATGTCAGTGAGCGTTCCGATTTCAGTTCCAGAGCAATTCGCCCAATGAGTCCTTGATATTTAGTCGTTTTCAGTCAATTTTCTGGATTTTTGAAAATTTTACTTTTTTGTGAAAATATCCACTAAATGAGGGAATAATATGTGTGAGGGTACCCCAGGAGAGTTCCAAATGTGTGTGGGTAGAATATATATCCCACGGGGGTAAAATTGAAAAAAGTTTAAAAAAATATTTTTTTGGACTTTGTCATTTTTCCAGCGTTTATCAGACTTTCAGATAGGGGAAATGTGAGTGAGCGTTCCGATTTCGGTTCCAGAGCGATTCGCCCAATCAGTCCTTGATATTTAGTCGTTTTCAGCCAATTTTCTGGATTTTTGAAAATTTCACTTTTTTGTGAAAATATCCACTAAATGAGGGAATAATATGTGTGAGGGTACCCCAGGAGAGTTCCAAATGTGTGTGGGTAGAATATATATCCCACGGGGTAAAATTGAAAAAAGTTGAAAAAAATTTTTTTTTGGACTTAGTCATTTTTCCGGCGTTTATCAGACTTTCAGATAGGGGAAATGTCAGTGAGCGTTCCGATTTCAGTTCCAGAGCAATTCGCCCAATGAGTCCTTGATATTTAGTCGTTTTCAGCCAATTTTCTGGATTTTTGAAAATTTCACTTTTTTGTGAAAATATCCACTAAATGAGGGAATAATATGTGTGAGGGTAACCCAGGAGAGTTCCAAATGTGTGTGGGTAGAATATATATCCCACGGGGTAAAATTGAAAAAAGTTGAAAAAAATTTTTTTTTGGACTTAGTCATTTTTCCGGCGTTTATCAGACTTTCAGATAGGGGAAATGTCAGTGAGCATTCCGATTTCAGTTCCAGAGCGATTCGCCCAATGAGTCCTTGATATTTAGTCGTTTTCAGCCAATATTTTGGAATTTTGAAAATTTCACTTTTTTGTGAAAATATCCACTAAATGAGGGAATAATATGTGTGAGGGTACCCCAGGAGAGTTCCAAATGTGTGTGGGTAGAATATATATCCCACGGGGGTAAAATTGAAAAAAGTTTAAAAAAATATTTTTTTGGACTTAGTCATTTTTCCAGCGTTTATCAGACTTTCAGATAGGGGAAATGTGAGTGAGCATTCCGATTTCGGTTCCAGAGCGATTCGCCCAATCAGTCCTTGATATTTAGTCGTTTTCAGCCAATTTTCTGGATTTTTGAAAATTTCACTTTTTTGTGAAAATATCCACTAAATGAGGGAATAATATGTGTGAGGGTACCCCAGGAGAGTTCCAAATGTGTGTGGGTAGAATATATATCCCACGGGGTAAAATTGAAAAAAGTTGAAAAAAATTTTTTTTTGGACTTAGTCATTTTTCCGGCGTTTATCAGACTTTCAGATAGGGGAAATGTGAGTGAGCGTTCCGATTTCGGTTCCAGAGCGATTCGCCCAATCAGTCCTTGATATTTAGTCGTTTTCAGCCAATTTTCTGGATTTTTGAAAATTTCACTTTTTTGTGAAAATATCCACTAAATGAGGGAATAATATGTGTGAGGGTACCCCAGGAGAGTTCCAAATGTGTGTGGGTAGAATATATATCCCACGGGGATAAAATTGAAAAAAGTTGAAAAAAAAATTTTTTTTGGACTTAGTCATTTTTCTGGCGTTTATCAGACTTTCAGATAGGGGAAATGTCAGTGAGCGTTCCGATTTCAGTTCCAGAGCAATTCGCCCAATGAGTCCTTGATATTTAGTCGTTTTCAGCCAATTTTCTGGATTTTTGAAAATTTCACTTTTTTGTGAAAATATCCACTAAATGAGGGAATAATATGTGTGAGGGTACCCCAGGAGAGTTCCAAATGTGTGTGGGTAGAATATATATCCCACGGGGTAAAATTGAAAAAAGTTGAAAAAAAATTTTTTTTGGACTTAGTCATTTTTCCGGCGTTTATCAGACTTTCAGATAGGGGAAATGTCAGTGAGCATTCCGATTTCAGTTCCAGAGCAATTCGCCCAATGAGTCCTTGATATTTAGTCGTTTTCAGCCAATTTTCTGGATTTTTGAAAATTTTACTTTTTTGTGAAAATATCCACTAAATGAGGGAATAATATGTGTGAGGGAACCCCAGGAGAGTTCCAAATGTGTGTGAGTAGAATATATATCCCACGGGGGTAAAATTTCAAAAAATTGTAAAAAATTTTTTTTTGGACTTAGTCATTTTTCCGGCGTTTATCAGACTTTCAGATAGGGGAAATGTGAGTGAGCGTTCCGATTTCGGTTCCAGAGCGATTCGCCCAATCAGTCCTTGATATTTAGTCGTTTTCAGCCAATTTTCTGGATTTTTGAAAATTTCACTTTTTTGTGAAAATATCCACTAAATGAGGGAATAATATGTGTGAGGGTACCCCAGGAGAGTTCCAAATGTGTGTGGGTAGAATATATATCCCACGGGGATAAAATTGAAAAAAGTTGAAAAAAAAATTTCTTTGGACTTAGTCATTTTTCCGGCGTTTATCAGACTTTCAGATAGGGGAAATGTCAGTGAGCGTTCCGATTTCAGTTCCAGAGCAATTCGCCCAATGAGTCCTTGATATTTAGTCGTTTTCAGCCAATTTTCTGGATTTTTGAAAATTTCACTTTTTTGTGAAAATATCCACTAAATGAGGGAATAATATGTGTGAGGGAACCCCAGGAGAGTTCCAAATGTGTGTGAGTAGAATATATATCCCACGGGGGTAAAAATGAAAAAAGTTTAAAAAATTTTTTTTTTGAACTTAGTCATTTTTCCGGCGTTTATCAGACTTTCAGATAGGGGAAATGTGAGTGAGCGTTCCGATTTCGGTTCCAGAGCGATTCGCCCAATGAGTCCTTGATATTTAGTAGTTTTCAGCCAATTTTCTGGATTTTTGAAAATTTCACTTTTTTTGTGAAAATATCCACTAAATGAGGGAATAATATGTGTGAGGGTACCCCAGGAGAGTTCCAAATGTGTGTGGGTAGAATATATATCCCACGGGGGTAAAATTGAAAAAAGTTGAAAAAAATTTTTTTTTGGACTTAGTCATTTTTCCAGCCTTTATCAGACTTTCAGATAGGGGAAATGTCAGTGAGCATTCCGATTTCAGTTCCAGAGCGATTCGCCCAATGAGTCCTTGATATTTTGTCGTTTTCAGCCAATATTTTGGAATTTTGAAAATTTCACTTTTTTGTGAAAATATCCACTAAATGAGGGAATAATATGTGTGAGGGTACCCCAGGAGAGTTCCAAATGTGTGTGGGTAGAATATATATCCCACGGGGGTAAAATTGAAAAAAGTTTAAAAAAATATTTTTTTGGACTTTGTCATTTTTCCAGCGTTTATCAGACTTTCAGATAGGGGAAATGTGAGTGAGCGTTCCGATTTCGGTTCCAGAGCGATTCGCCCAATCAGTCCTTGATATTTAGTCGTTTTCAGCCAATTTTCTGGATTTTTGAAAATTTCACTTTTTTGTGAAAATATCCACTAAATGAGGGAATAATATGTGTGAGGGTACCCCAGGAGAGTTCCAAATGTGTGTGGGTAGAATATATATCCCACGGGGTAAAATTGAAAAAAGTTGAAAAAAATTTTTTTTTGGACTTAGTCATTTTTCCGGCGTTTTTCAGACTTTCAGATAGGGGAAATGTCAGTGAGCGTTCCGATTTCAGTTCCAGAGCAATTCGCCCAATGAGTCCTTGATATTTAGTCATTTTCAGCCAATTTTCTGGATTTTTGAAAATTTCACTTTTTTGTGAAAATATCCACTAAATGAGGGAATAATATGTGTGAGGGTACCCCAGGAGAGTTCCAAATGTGTGTGGGTAGAATATATATCCCACGGGGTAAAATTGAAAAAAGTTGAAAAAAAATTTTTTTTGGACTTAGTCATTTTTCCGGCGTTTATCAGACTTTCAGATAGGGGAAATGTCAGTGAGCGTTCCGATTTCAGTTCCAGAGCAATTCGCCCAATGAGTCCTTGATATTTAGTCGTTTTCAGCCAATTTTCTGGATTTTTGAATATTTCATTTTTTTGTGAAAATATCCACTAAATGAGGGAATAATATGTGTGAGGGAACCCCAGGAGAGTTCCAAATGTGTGTGAGTAGAATATATATCCCACGGGGGTAAAAATGAAAAAAGTTTAAAAAAATTTTTTTTTGAACTTAGTCATTTTTCCGGCGTTTATCAGACTTTCAGATAGGGGAAATGTGAGTGAGCGTTCCGATTTCGGTTCCAGAGCGATTCGCCCAATGAGTCCTTGATATTTATTCGTTTTCAGCCAATTTTCTGGATTTTTGAAAATTTCACTTTTTTGGGAAAATATCCACTAAATGAGGGAATAATATGTGTGAGGGTACCCCAGGAGAGTTCCAAATGTGTGTGGGTAGAATATATATCCCACGGGGTAAAATTGAAAAAAGTTGAAAAAAAATTTTTTTTTGGACTTAGTCATTTTTCCGGCGTTTATCAGACTTTCAGATAGGGGAAATGTCAGTGAGCGTTCCGATTTCAGTTCCAGAGCAATTCGCCCAATGAGTCCTTGATATTTAGTCGTTTTCAGCCAATTTTCTGGATTTTTGAAAATTTCACTTTTTTGTGAAAATATCCACTAAATGAGGGAATAATATGTGTGAGGGTACCCCAGGAGAGTTCCAAATGTGTGTGGGTAGAATATATATCCCACGGGGGTAAAATTGAAAAAAGTTTAAAAAAATTTTTTTTTGGACTTAGTCATTTTTCCGGCGTTTATCAGACTTTCAGATAGGGGAAATGTGAGTGAGCGTTCCGATTTCGGTTCCAGAGCGATTCGCCCAATGAGTCCTTGATATTTAGTCGTTTTCAGCCAATTTTCTGGATTTTTGAAAATTTCACTATTTTGTGAAAATATCCACTAAATGAGGGAATAATATGTGTGAGGGTACCCCAGGAGAGTTCCAAATGTGTGTGGGTAGAATATATATCCCACGGGGGTAAAATTGAAAAAAGTTTAAAAAAATATTTTTTTGGACTTAGTCATTTTTCCAGCGTTTATCAGACTTTCAGCTAGGGGAAATGTCAGTGATCATTCCGATTTCAGTTCCAGAGTGATTCCCCCAATGAGTCCTTGATATTTAGTCGTTTTCAGCCAATTTTTTGGATTTTTGAAAATTTCACTTTTTTGTGAAAATATCCACTAAATGAGGGAATAATATGTGTGAGGGTACCCCAGGAGAGTTCCAAATGTGTGTGGGTAGAATATATATCCCACGGGGGTAAAATTGAAAAAAGTTGAAAAAAATTTTTTTTTGGACTTAGTCATTTTTCCGGCGTTTATCAGACTTTCAGATAGGGGAAATGTCAGTGAGCGCTCCGATTTCAGTTCCAGAGCAATTTGCCCAATGAGTCCTTGATATTTAGTCGTTTTCAGCCAATTTTCTGGATTTTTGAAAATTTCACTTTTTTGTGAAAATATCCACTAAATGAGGGAATAATATGTGTGAGGGTACCCCAGGAGAGTTCCAAATGTGTGTGGGTAGAATATATATCCCACGGGGGTGAAATTGAAAAAAGTTGAAAAAAAATTTTTTTTGGACTTAGTCATTTTTCCGGCGTTTATCAGACTTTCAGATAGGGGAAATGTCAGTGAGCGTTCCGATTTCAGTTCCAGAGCAATTCGCCCAATGAGTCCTTGATATTTAGTCGTTTTCAGCCAATAATTTGGATTTTTGAAAAATTTCACTTTTTTGTGAAAATATCCACTAAATGAGGGAATAATATGTGTGAGGGTACCCCAGGAGAGTTCCAAATGTGTGTGGGTAGAATATATATCCCACGGGGGTAAAATTGAAAAAAGTTTAAAAAAATTTTTTTTTGGACTTAGTCATTTTTCCAGCGTTTATCAGACTTTCAGATAGGGGAAATGTCAGTGAGCATTCCGATTTCAGTTCCAGAGCGATTCGCCCAATGAGTCCTTGATATTTAGTCATTTTCAGCCAATATTTTGGATTTTTGAAAATTTCACTTTTTTGTGAAAATGTCCACTAAATGAGGGAATAATATGTGTGAGGGTACCCCAGGAGAGTTCCAAATGTGTGTGGGTAGAATATATATCCCACGGGGTAAAATTGAAAAAAGTTGAAAAAAAATTTTTTTTGGACTTAGTCATTTTTCCGGCGTTTATCAGACTTTCAGATAGGGGAAATGTCAGTGAGCGTTCCGATTTCAGTTAAAGAGCAATTCGCCCAATGAGTCCTTGATATTTAGTCGTTTTCAGCCAATTTTCTGGATTTTTGAAAATTTCACTTTTTTGTGAAAATATCCACTAAATGAGGGAATAATATGTGTGAGGGTACCCCAGGAGAGTTCCAAATGTGTGTGGGTAGAATATATATCCCACGGGGATAAAATTGAAAAAAGTTGAAAAAAAATTTTTTTTGGACTTAGTCATTTTTCCGGCGTTTATCAGACTTTCAGATAGGGGAAATGTCAGTGAGCGTTCCGATTTCAGTTCCAGAGCAATTCGCCCAATGAGTCCTTGATATTTAGTCGTTTTCAGCCAATTTTCTGGATTTTTGAAAATTTCACTTTTTTGTGAAAATATCCACTAAATGAGGGAATAATATGTGTGAGGGAACCCCAGGAGAGTTCCAAATGTGTGTGAGTAGAATATATATCCCACGGGGGTAAAAATGAAAAAAGTTTAAAAAAATTTTTTTTTGGACTTAGTCATTTTTCCGGCGTTTATCAGACTTTCAGATAGGGGAAATGTCAGTGAGCATTCCGATCTCAGTTCCAGAGCGATTCGCCCAATGAGTCCTTGATATTTAGTCGTTTTCAGCCAATTTTCTGGATTTTTGAAAATTTCACTTTTTTGTGAAAATATCCACTAAATGAGGGAATAATATGTGTGAGGGAACCCCAGGAGAGTTCCAAATGTGTGTGAGTAGAATATATATCCCACGGGGGTAAAAATGAAAAAAGTTGAAAAAAAATTTTTTTTGAACTTAGTCATTTTTCCAGCGTTTATCAGACTTTCAGATAGGGGAAATGTCAGTGAGCATTCCGATTTCAGTTCCAGAGTGATTCGCCCAATGAGTCCTTGATATTTAGTCGTTTTCAGCCAATATTTTGGAATTTTGAAAATTTCACTTTTTTGTGAAAATATCCACTAAATGAGGGAATAATATGTGTGAGGGTACCCCAGGAGAGTTCCAAATGTGTGTGGGTAGAATATATATCCCACGGGGGTAAAATTGAAAAAAGTTGAAAAAAATATTTTTTTGGACTTAGTCATTTTTCCAGCGTTTATCAGACTTTCAGATAGGGGAAATGTGAGTGAGCGTTCCGATTTCGGTTCCAGAGCGATTCGCCCAATCAGTCCTTGATATTTAGTCGTTTTCAGCCAATTTTCTGGATTTTTGAAAATTTCACTTTTTTGTGAAAATATCCACTAAATGAGGGAATAATATGTGTGAGGGTACCCCAGGAGAGTTCCAAATGTGTGTGGGTAGAATATATATCCCACGGGGATAAAATTGAAAAAAGTTGAAAAAAAAATTTTTTTTGGACTTAGTCATTTTTCCGGCGTTTATCAGACTTTCAGATAGGGGAAATGTCAGTGAGCGTTCCGATTTCAGTTCCAGAGCAATTCGCCCAATGAGTCCTTGATATTTAGTCGTTTTCAGCCAATTTTCTGGATTTTTGAAAATTTCACTTTTTTGTGAAAATATCCACTAAAAGAGGGAATAATATGTGTGAGGGTACCCCAGGAGAGTTCCAAATGTGTGTGGGTAGAATATATATCCCACGGGGTAAAATTGAAAAAAGTTGAAAAAAAATTGTTTTTGGACTTAGTCATTTTTCCGGCGTTTATCAGACTTTCAGATAGGGGAAATGTCAGTGAGCGTTCCGATTTCAGTTCCAGAGCAATTCGCCCAATGAGTCCTTGATATTTAGTCGTTTTCAGCCAATTTTCTGGATTTTTGAAAATTTCACTTTTTTGTGAAAATATCCACTAAATGAGGGAATAATATGTGTGAGGGTACCCCAGGAGAGTTCCAAATGTGTGTGGGTAGAATATATATCCCACGGGGATAAAATTGAAAAAAGTTGAAAAAAAATTTTTTTTTGGACTTAGTCATTTTTCCGGCGTTTATCAGACTTTCAGATAGGGGAAATGTCAGTGAGCGTTCCGATTTCAGTTCCAGAGCAATTCGCCCAATGAGTCCTTGATATTTAGTCGTTTTCAGCCAATTTTCAGGATTTTTGAAAATTTCACTTTTTTGTGAAAATATCCACTAAATGAGGGAATAATATGTGTGAGGGTACCCCAGGAGAGTTCCAAATGTGTGTGGGTAGAATATATATCCCATGGGGATAAAATTGAAAAAAGTTGAAAAAAAAATTTTTTTTGGACTTAGTCATTTTTCCGGCGTTTATCAGACTTTCAGATAGGGGAAATGTGAGTGAGCGTTCCGATTTCGGTTCCAGAGCAATTCGCCCAATGAGTCCTTGATATTTAGTCGTTTTCAGCCAATTTTCTGGATTTTTGAAAATTTCACTTTTTTGTGAAAATATCCACTAAATGAGGGAATAATATGTGTGAGGGTACCCCAGGAGAGTTCCAAATGTGTGTGGGTAGAATATATATCCCACGGGGGTAAAATTTAAAAAAATTTAAAAAAATTTTTTTTGGACTTAGTCATTTTTCCGGCGTTTATCAGACTTTCAGATAGGGGAAATGTGAGTGAGCATTCCGATTTCGGTTCCAGAGCGATTCGCCCAATGAGTCCTTGATATTTAGTCGTTTTCAGCCAATTTTCTGGATTTTTGAAAATTTCACTTTTTTTGTGAAAATATCCACTAAATGAGGGAATAATATGTGTGAGGGTACCCCAGGAGAGTTCCAAATGTGTGTGGGTAGAATATATATCCCACGGGGGTAAAATTGAAAAAAGTTGAAAAAAATTTTTTTTTGGACTTAGTCATTTTTCCAGCGTTTATCAGACTTTCAGATAGGGGAAATGTCAGTGAGCATTCCGATTTCAGTTCCAGAGCGATTCGCCCAATGAGTCCTTGATATTTAGTCGTTTTCAGCCAATATTTTGGAATTTTGAAAATTTCACTTTTTTGTGAAAATATCCACTAAATGAGGGAATAATATGTGTGAGGGTACCCCAGGAGAGTTCCAAATGTGTGTGGGTAGAATATATATCCCACGGGGGTAAAATTGAAAAAAGTTTAAAAAAATATTTTTTTGGACTTAGTCATTTTTCCGGCGTTTATCAGACTTTCAGATA